>NW_026043364.1:10000-22500 GCF_023856365.1 Brienomyrus brachyistius | reverse complement strand
TTTTACCAAACTAGCTGTTCCAGTATTGGAGGGATAGGGATGGAGAAGTTGTCAGTCAGATAATCATTAGTGGTGGGATCATGTGGAACGTCAGGTACATTATGCAACGTTGTCCCTGTTATTTATATATATATATATATATATAAATAACCGTCGGTTAAATTAACCGACGGTTAAGTCATATTAACCGTCGGGTCACTGTCTGTGACATTGCAAATCGGTACATTGCTAAAATAAATGTAAATGGCCCTCTCAGCCTAAGTCTTTGACTTCTGGATATACATGCATTCTTTGAAATTACCACCGTGTGGCACTGCAGACTACAATAGCTCACAAGGCATAAACTACCTATCCCCCAGCAAACTTGGAAGGCAGAGACATTACATTGGTCTAGCTGTGGCTAGGGCTTTTGTTTTCTTGATGGCTGCTTAACACCTCTGTGAGGCACACATACAGACACCCATCCCCAGCAGATTGTGAATGCATACACAGTGAGTAACTTAAAGGGATCTATTTAACAATTTGGCATTTACCATTTTTTTTTATAAACAAATAATTTGATGGAATTATGTTTTGCAGTTGCACAGAAGACTACAATCCTCCACAGCTAGAGCTTATTAAACCTTTCTGTGAAGATCTTGACCAGTGGCTGAGTGAAGATGACAATCATGTAGCAGCAATTCACTACAAAGCTGGAAAAGGACACACTGGTGTAATGATACGTGCTTACTTACTACACAGAGGTAAATTTTTAAAAGCACAAGAAGCACTAGACTTCTACGGTGAAGTAAGAACCAGAGACAAGAAGGTTACTAGCAATTTTAAGTCTCCATCCATGTTGGTGGACCAGGCGGCCAGGGCCAGAGACAAAAAATAACCATGCAGGACTCTGTCGAGGCCTTTTGGTCAAGATGTTAAATTATGATCTTCCATATTAATCAAGAGGTTGTATAACTCATATAATTACACCTCCAATATATTGTGTCAAATTAGAGTCACCATATGCTTCTTTCTTTCAATTATAAGCTACGGCCAGGTGCTGAGGAAAAAAAAAGTTTAAAATACTGATTATAAACCCAGTGGTTTTAGAGCAATGCAACAAAATATTAGGATATTCTCCTCTTGCTGCCAGGGCTTTTGTTTGATTGCTGGCAGTTTCACACCTCTGTTATGCACACAGACAGTTACCCATTCCCCAGCAGGCTGCGAAAGGCAGATATCACACCTAGGACCATTTAGGGAATAAAAGGCCTTAAGTTTTATAAGTTTAAGTTTAAAGTTTTCTTAAGGCTATAAAGCCAAAGTGTGCATCAAATTAAAGGACAATATTTGTGGTCCACAAAGAGACCAGACAAATGTCTATAGCCCCAGCAGTCAGAATCACGCAGAGAGAAAACTCTGGAACTGTGGGGAAGAAATTGAGCACAATGCACAAATACATTACAGGAGCCATGATGTATTTAATTGATGACTGTGATTTTCTTGTGATTTTTGATAAATTAAATGTTTGCTCATTCGAATGTCTGCACTATCAACTAATAGGGAATTCTTTTTGAAATTCTGAAAATAAAATACTTGAGTATCTTCATACAGACACACACACACATATACATCTATAACACAATTAACATTTACCAGTGACCTACAATATAGCCTTGATATATACACACACACACATACAGACACCCATCCCCAGCAGGCTGCGAATGCATATACAGTGAGGACTCTGACACTAAGTGCTTGTGATGTGTGGCTGACCTGCAGGTCACATAGATATTTGTTACTTTATAAAATAATAATAATAAAAACCCATATATACTAACATGTCCTCACTAAATCTCGCTCCAAGCTAGCGGGAGCTGTGAGCAAATGAAATGGATATGTCCTCTTTGTTTCTGAAAAGCAGCACTATGCTCTTATGCAGCTAGGAATAAGGATGAGCCAAGTGGCCTAACAGTATGCAAAAGATAAAAATGCAGCTAAGGGAAAATATTAATGCATAATCGTATGGTCCGAGATCATTTATATATATGTACCCACTCCTGACATGGAGCTATATACAAAATACCTGTGTGATACTTAATCACACCAAGGACCATTTAGGCAATAAAAGGCCTCAAGTTTTACCAGTGCGACCCACAGGTCATTTACACAAACAGTTAACATTAGCATCTGAGATGAGGGGACACAGACTTTGGAAGGGCATGACAGCCAGAGTCAGTTCTGTTTGCACTCCTACCTGAGGCTATAAAGTCAAAGTGTGCATCAAATTAAAGGACAATATTTGTGGTCCACAAAGAGACCGGACAAATGTCTATAGCCCCAGCAGTCATAGAGCAACCCTCAAAAATATTAGGAGCATTATAGACTTTATGACAGTGATCTGTACAGGAGAGGCAGCCTGGGAAATGGCTACCACATCTAAGGAAGACGGCAGGCATGGAAATTACCCACAGCTGATATGGGGACATTGGCCCTTCGATCATCGGATTAAATTATGATCTTCCATATTAATCTAGAGATTGGAAAAACTTGTATAATTACAGCTAATATTCATCTCGTGACTATCCAGCAGAAATCACTGCAAGAATGCACTTATAGAAATTTATTCACTAGGCATCTCAGTATCTTCCCCTCAGTTTAAATGCATTCTTGTCCCCCAACAGACTGGGAAGGCAGCTATCAGACAGCTGCAGCAGAGGTGTTAAGTGGGCACTTAGTCAAACAGTACAAATGGCTTGCTCTTCCACAGAGCAAAGGCTGACTAGAATCACGCAGAGAGAAAACTCTGGAACAGTGGGGAAGAAATTGAACACAATGCACAAATACATTACAGGAGCCATGATGTATTTAGTTGATGACTGTGATTTTCTTGAGATTTTTGATAAATTAAATGTTTGCTCATTCGAATGTCTGCCCTATCAACTAATAGGGAATTCTTTTTGAAATTCTGAAAATAAAATACCTGAGTATCTTCATAGAGACACACATATATATCTATAACATAATTAACATTTACCAGTGACCTACAATATAGCCTTGATATATACACACACACACACACACACACATACAGACACCCATCCCCAGCAGGCTGCGAATGCAAACACAGTGAGGACCCTGACACTAAGTGCTTGTGATGTGTGGCTGACCTGCAGGTCACATAGATATTTGTTACTTTATAAAATAATAATAATAAAAACCCATATATACTAACATGTCCTCACTAAATCTCGCTCCAAGCTAGCGGGAGCTGTGAGCAAATGAAATGGATATGTCCTCTTTGTTTCTGAAAAGCAGCACTATGCTCTTATGCAGCTAGGAATAAGGATGAGCCAAGTGGCCTAACAGTATGCAAAAGATAAAAATGCAGCTAAGGGAAAATATAAATGCATAATCGTATGGTCCGAGATCATTTATATATATGTACCCACTCCTGACATGGAGCTATATACAAAATACCTGTGTGATACTTAATCACACCAAGGACCATTTAGGCAATAAAAGGCCTCAAGTTTTACCAGTGCGACCCACAGGTCATTTACACAAACAGTTAACATCAGCATCTGAGATGAGGGGACACAGACTTTGGAAGGGCATGACAGCCAGAGTCAGTTCTGTTTGCACTCCTACCTGAGGCTATAAAGTCAAAGTGTGCATCAAATTAAAGGACAATATTTGTGGTCCACAAAGAGACCGGACAAATGTCTATAGCCCCAGCAGTCATAGAGCAACCCTCAAAAATATTAGGAGCATTATAGACTTTATGACAGTGATCTGTACAGGAGAGGCAGCCTGGGAAATGGCTACCACATCTAAGGAAGGCGGCAGGCATGGAAATTACCCACAGCTGATATGGGGACATTGGCCCTTCGATCATCGGATTAAATTATGATCTTCCATATTAATCTAGAGATTGGAAAAACTTGTATAATTACAGCTCATATTCATCTCATGACTATCCAGCAGAAATCATTGCAAGAATGCACTTATAGAAATTTATTCACTAGGCATCTCAGTATCTTCCCCTCAGTTTAAATGCATTCTTGTCCCCCAACAGACTGGGAAGGCAGCTATCAGACAGCTGCAGCAGAGGTGTTAAGTGGGCACTTAGTCAAACAATACAAGTGGCTTGCTCTTCCACAGACCAATGGCTGACTGGAATCATGCAGAGAGAAAACTCTATGGAACTGTGGGGAAGAAATTGAGCACAATGCACAAATACATTACAGGAGCCATGATGTATTTAGTTGATGACTGTGATTTTCTTGTGATTTTGATAAATTATTTTATTTTGATATGCGGGGCGTGGCGGTAGCTTCCTCTGACTGACACATAAGAAAGCAATGTGTCCCTCACAGTGACACTGGGGGTGGGGTGTGTGGGGCTACGGGAGGCAGGGGTGTGGGACGCAGTCAGAATGGTATATTAAGAGGAGACCTGCACATGTAAAGTCACTCTGCCTCTGCATCCAGCGAGACCAGAGCTCCAGATTCTGTTGAAGATTTTACCTTTTGTTGAACAGCGTCTCAAGAATGCCTTCCAAGTCGTAAGTTATGGTGAATTTATTATTGCATTTGAATCTGGAGAAATTGTGGATGAACTTGTTCTACTTTACTGACACTGTGCAAAAGTCTCTGTCCACTGACTGCTATTGTTAAAACTTAAATTGCATCCATTACACAACTAAAAGTATTTTTTGAAGCAACTTAGTTTAAATATAAGTGTAGAATATTATTTTGTCATTTGCTGTGTTCACAAATGGTTTATATTGCTGTATATATGTTGATGATGACTGAAATGTGTATTTATTCAACTAAAAGTAATGTATCAAATATAATCTTAATTCATGACTTTTTTATTTTTCTTTTTATCCCCAGTGCTTCCAGGAAGCATTTCCTGCTCTGCCCCGTGTGCAAGAAGACACAAGCAAACCTCTCAGTGCATCTGACTAAAGTGTGCATGAAGAGGTGTTCAAAAGAGGCTATCCAGGAAGTTATGCAGAAGGAAAAGCAGGATTCCTTTGAACTTCTGCAGTGGGGCAGGGACTTCAGCTACAGCCTCCTGCAGGAGATTTTTAATGACACTAATCCAATGAGCAGGTTGGTGGGAAAACTCTTTGATTTTTGATAAATTAAATGTTTGCTCATTCGAATGTCTGCACTATCAACTAATAGGGAATTCTTTTTGAAATTCTGAAAATAAAATACCTGAGTATCTTCATAGAGACACACATATACATCTATAACACAATTAACATTTACCAGTGATCTACAATATAGCCTTGATATATACACACACACACATACAGACACCCATCCCCAGCAGGCTGCGGATGCATACACAGTGAGGACTCTGACACTAAGTGCTTGTGATGTGTGGCTGACCTGCAGGTCACATAGATATTTGTTACTTTATAAAATAATAATAATAAAAACCCATATATACTAACATGTCCTCACTAAATCTCGCTCCAAGCTAGCGGGAGCTGTGAGCAAATGAAATGGATATGTCCTCTTTGTTTCTGAAAAGCAGCACTATGCTCTTATGCAGCTAGGAATAAGGATGAGCCAAGTGGCCTAACAGTATGCAAAAGATAAAAATGCAGCTAAGGGAAAATATAAATGCATAATCGTATGGTCCGAGATCATTTATATATATGTACCCACTCCTGACATGGAGCTATATACAAAATACCTGTGTGATACTTAATCACACCAAGGACCATTTAGGCAATAAAAGGCCTCAAGTTTTACCAGTGCGACCCACAGGTCATTTACACAAACAGTTAACATCAGCATCTGAGATGAGGGGACACAGACTTTGGAAGGGCATGACAGCCAGAGTCAGTTCTGTTTGCACTCCTACCTGAGGCTATAAAGTCAAAGTGTGCATCAAATTAAAGGACAATATTTGTGGTCCACAAAGGGACCGGACAAATGTCTATTGCCCCAGCAGTCATAGAGCAACCCTCAAAAATATTAGGAGCATTATAGACTTTATGACAGTGATCTGTACAGGAGAGGCAGCCTGGGAAATGGCTACCACATCTAAGGAAGGCGGCAGGCATGGAAATTACCCACAGCTGATATGGGGACATTGGCCCTTCGATCATCGGATTAAATTATGATCTTCCATATTAATCTAGAGATTGGAAAAACTTGTATAATTACAGCTCATATTCATCTCGTGACTATCCAGCAGAAATCACTGCAAGAATGCACTTATAGAAATTTATTCACTAGGCATCTCAGTATCTTCCCCTCAGTTTAAATGCATTCTTGTCCCCCAACAGACTGGGAAGGCAGCTATCAGACAGCTGCAGCAGAGGTGTTAAGTGGGCACTTAGTCAAACAATACAAGTGGCTTGCTCTTCCACAGACCAATGGCTGACTGGAATCACGCAGAGAGAAAACTCTATGGAACTGTGGGGAAGAAATTGAGCACAATGCACAAATACATTACAGGAGCCATGATGTATTTAGTTGATGACTGTGATTTTCTTGTGATTTTGATAAATTATTTTATTTTGATATGCGGGGCATGGCGGTAGCTTCCTCTGACTGACACATAAGAAAGCAATGTGTCCCTCACAGTGACACTGGGGGTGGGGTGTGTGGGGCTACGGGAGGCAGGGGTGTGGGACGCAGTCAGAATGGTATATTAATTAAGAGGAGACATGCATATGTAAAGTCACTCTGCCTCTGCTTCCAGCGAGACCAGAGCTCCAGATTCTGTTGAAGATTTTACCTTTTGTTGAACAGCGTCTCAAGAATGCCTTCCAAGTCGTAAGTTATGGTGAATTTATTATTGCATTTGAATCTGGAGAAATTGTGGATGAACTTGTTCTACTTTACTGACACTGTGCAAAAGTCTCTGTCCACTGACTGCTATTGTTAAAACTTAAATTGCATCCATTACACAACTAAAAGTATTTTTTGAAGCAACTTAGTTTAAATATAAGTGTAGAATATTATTTTGTCATTTGCTGTGTTCACAAATGGTTTATATTGCTGTATATATGTCGATGATGACTGAAATGTGTATTTATTCAACTAAAAGTAATGTATCAAATATAATCTTAATTCATGACTTTTTTATTTTTCTTTTTATCCCCAGTGCTTCCAGGAAGCATTTCCTGCTCTGCCCCGTGTGCAAGAAGACACAAGCAAACCTCTCAGTGCATCTGACTAAAGTGTGCATGAAGAGGTGTTCAAAAGAGGCTATCCAGGAAGTTATGCAGAAGGAAAAGCAGGATTCCTTTGAACTTCTGCAGTGGGGCAGGGACTTCAGCTACAGCCTCCTGCAGGAGATTTTTAATGACACTAATCCAATGAGCAGGTTGGTGGGAAAACTCTTTGATTTTTGATAAATTAAATGTTTGCTCATTCGAATGTCTGCACTATCAACTAATAGGGAATTCTTTTTGAAATTCTGAAAATAAAATACCTGAGTATCTTCATAGAGACACACATATACATCTATAACACAATTAACATTTACCAGTGATCTACAATATAGCCTTGATATATACACACACACACATACAGACACCCATCCCCAGCAGGCTGCGGATGCATACACAGTGAGGACTCTGACACTAAGTGCTTGTGATGTGTGGCTGACCTGCAGGTCACATAGATATTTGTTACTTTATAAAATAATAATAATAAAAACCCATATATACTAACATGTCCTCACTAAATCTCGCTCCAAGCTAGCGGGAGCTGTGAGCAAATGAAATGGATATGTCCTCTTTGTTTCTGAAAAGCAGCACTATGCTCTTATGCAGCTAGGAATAAGGATGAGCCAAGTGGCCTAACAGTATGCAAAAGATAAAAATGCAGCTAAGGGAAAATATAAATGCATAATCGTATGGTCCGAGATCATTTATATATATGTACCCACTCCTGACATGGAGCTATATACAAAATACCTGTGTGATACTTAATCACACCAAGGACCATTTAGGCAATAAAAGGCCTCAAGTTTTACCAGTGCGACCCACAGGTCATTTACACAAACAGTTAACATCAGCATCTGAGATGAGGGGACACAGACTTTGGAAGGGCATGACAGCCAGAGTCAGTTCTGTTTGCACTCCTACCTGAGGCTATAAAGTCAAAGTGTGCATCAAATTAAAGGACAATATTTGTGGTCCACAAAGGGACCGGACAAATGTCTATTGCCCCAGCAGTCATAGAGCAACCCTCAAAAATATTAGGAGCATTATAGACTTTATGACAGTGATCTGTACAGGAGAGGCAGCCTGGGAAATGGCTACCACATCTAAGGAAGGCGGCAGGCATGGAAATTACCCACAGCTGATATGGGGACATTGGCCCTTCGATCATCGGATTAAATTATGATCTTCCATATTAATCTAGAGATTGGAAAAACTTGTATAATTACAGCTCATATTCATCTCGTGACTATCCAGCAGAAATCACTGCAAGAATGCACTTATAGAAATTTATTCACTAGGCATCTCAGTATCTTCCCCTCAGTTTAAATGCATTCTTGTCCCCCAACAGACTGGGAAGGCAGCTATCAGACAGCTGCAGCAGAGGTGTTAAGTGGGCACTTAGTCAAACAATACAAGTGGCTTGCTCTTCCACAGACCAATGGCTGACTGGAATCACGCAGAGAGAAAACTCTATGGAACTGTGGGGAAGAAATTGAGCACAATGCACAAATACATTACAGGAGCCATGATGTATTTAGTTGATGACTGTGATTTTCTTGTGATTTTGATAAATTATTTTATTTTGATATGCGGGGCATGGCGGTAGCTTCCTCTGACTGACACATAAGAAAGCAATGTGTCCCTCACAGTGACACTGGGGGTGGGGTGTGTGGGGCTACGGGAGGCAGGGGTGTGGGACGCAGTCAGAATGGTATATTAATTAAGAGGAGACATGCATATGTAAAGTCACTCTGCCTCTGCTTCCAGCGAGACCAGAGCTCCAGATTCTGTTGAAGATTTTACCTTTTGTTGAACAGCGTCTCAAGAATGCCTTCCAAGTCGTAAGTTATGGTGAATTTATTATTGCATTTGAATCTGGAGAAATTGTGGATGAACTTGTTCTACTTTACTGACACTGTGCAAAAGTCTCTGTCCACTGACTGCTATTGTTAAAACTTAAATTGCATCCATTACACAACTAAAAGTATTTTTTGAAGCAACTTAGTTTAAATATAAGTGTAGAATATTATTTTGTCATTTGCTGTGTTCACAAATGGTTTATATTGCTGTATATATGTCGATGATGACTGAAATGTGTATTTATTCAACTAAAAGTAATGTATCAAATATAATCTTAATTCATGACTTTTTTATTTTTCTTTTTATCCCCAGTGCTTCCAGGAAGCATTTCCTGCTCTGCCCCGTGTGCAAGAAGACACAAGCAAACCTCTCAGTGCATCTGACTAAAGTGTGCATGAAGAGGTGTTCAAAAGAGGCTATCCAGGAAGTTATGCAGAAGGAAAAGCAGGATTCCTTTGAACTTCTGCAGTGGGGCAGGGACTTCAGCTACAGCCTCCTGCAGGAGATTTTTAATGACACTAATCCAATGAGCAGGTTGGTGGGAAAACTCTTTAGCCTTTTTTACACATCTCACGTCTTTCTTCTGTATGACATTTACTAACAGTTTTTTTATTTACTTTATTCATTTGAAAGGTTGGTCCAGGAGCTGGAGCGTCGGCACATGGTGGTGATTGACAACCCCTCCCCAGCATGATGTATATAATTGAAGACTGTGATTTTCTTGTTAATTTAATAAATTAAATGTTTGCTCATTCGAATGTCTACCTTATTAATTAATGGGTAATCAGGGTTCGATTGAGAAGAGGGAGCCTGAGAATCAGCTAGCACATCCAAGGAAGGCAGCAGGCGCACAAATTACAAACTCCTGACACAGGGAGGTAGTGACAAAAAATAACCATGCAGGACTCTGTCGAGGCCTTTTGGTCAAGATGTTAAATTATGATCTTCCATATTAATCTAGAGGTTGTATAACTGATATAATTACACCTCCAATATATTGTGTCAAATTAGAGTCACCATATGCTTCTTTCTTTCAATTATAAGCTACGGCCAGGTGCTGAGGAAAAAAAAAAAGTTTAAAATACTGATTATAAACCCAGTGGTTTTAGAGCAATGCAACAAAATATTAGGATATTCTCCTCTTGCTGCCAGGGCTTTTGTTTGATTGCTGGCAGTTTCACACCTCTGTTATGCACACAGACAGTTACCCATCCCCCAGCATGCTGCGAAAGCCAGACATCACACCTTGGTCCCAATAGATTAAAGTCCCAAAGCTGACTAGCCACTGCCGGACCTCCAGCCCAGGTAGAGGGGAGCCTGAACGGCCAGGACGGGTGGGCCCTCCTGATGTTGGGCCAGCTGAGGGGTGAGTCAGTGTGGTAGGCAAAGGGACGCATATGGCTCTGCGGAAACAGGTCCCTACCCAGTCCCAGCAGACTGGGAAAGACAGATTCAAACCAATGTCTGGCATGCAGATCACATATGTTTCACCACAAATAAAATGAATACAATATTTGTAGGGTTTAAAAAACATGATGACTAATAGGACCATTTAGGGAATAAAAGGCCTCAAGTTTTACCAGTGCGACCCACAGGTCATTTACGCAGGCTGTTAACATCAGCATCTGAGATGAGGGGACACAGACTTTGGAAAGGCATGACAGTCAGTTCAGAAGCCTGAAACAGATGCCTGAAAGGAATCATGCTTTCATTTTACAGTTTGCAAGGGAATTAGCAAGATATCTATAGTAAAATCACAGACTTCAAAGCAATGTATTCAGTAAAAATAGCTCAACTGGTCAGGCCTGATCTGCAGCAGCATCAAAGATAATAGAAAATATACACAGGCAAATAACGCTGAAAACCTACAATATTTGCGGAGTTTAAAAAAAACATGATGACTAATAGGACCATTTAGGGAATAAAAGTCCTCAAGTTTTACCAGTGCGACCCACAGGTCATTTACGCAGGCTGTTAACATCAGCATCTGAGATGAGGGGACACAGACTTTGGAAAGGCATGACAGTCAGGTCAGAATCCTGAAACAGATGCCTGAAAGGAATCATGCTTTCATTTTACAGTTTGCAAGGGAATTAGCAAGATATCCATAGTAAAATCACAGACTTCAAAGCAATGTATTCAGTAAAAATAGCTCAACTGGTCAGGCCTGATCTGCAGCAGCATCAAAGATAATAGAAAATATACACAGGCAAATAACGCTGAAAACCTACAATATTTGCGGAGTTTAAAAAAAACATGATGACTAATAGGACCATTTAGGGAATAAAAGTCCTCAAGTTTTACCAGTGCGACCCACAGGTCATTTACGCAGGCTGTTAACATCAGCATCTGAGATGAGGGGACACAGACTTTGGAAAGGCATGACAGTCAGTTCAGAATCCTGAAACAGATGCCTGAAAGGAATCATGCTTTCATTTTACAGTTTGCAAGGGAATTAGCAAGATATCCATAGTAAAATCACAGACTTCAAAGCAATGTATTCAGTAAAAATAGCTCAACTGGTCAGGCCTGATCTGCAGCAGCATCAAAGATAATAGAAAATATACACAGGCAAATAACGCTGAAAACCTACAATATTTGCGGAGTTTAAAAAAAACATGATGACTAATAGGACCATTTAGGGAATAAAAGTCCTCAAGTTTTACCAGTGCGACCCACAGGTCATTTACGCAGGCTGTTAACATCAGCATCTGAGATGAGGGGACACAGACTTTGGAAAGGCATGACAGTCAGTTCAGAATCCTGAAACAGATGCCTGAAAGGAATCATGCTTTCATTTTACAGTTTGCAAGAGAATTAGCAAGATATCCATAGTAAAATCACAGACTTCAAAGCAATGTATTCAGTAAAAATAGCTCAACTGGTCAGGCCTGATCTGCAGCAGCATCAAAGATAATAGAAAATATACACAGGCAAATAACGCTGAAAACCTACAATATTTGCGGAGTTTAAAAAAAACATGATGACTAATAGGACCATTTAGGGAATAAAAGGCCTCAAGTTTAACCAGTGCGACCCACAGGTCATTTACGAAGGCTGTTAACATCAGCATCTGAGATGAGGGGACACAGACTTTGGAAGGGCATGTGTGTCTGTGTGTGTGTTAATTCTTGAGGCCTTTTATTCCCTAAATGGTCCTATTAGTAGTGACCTAAATATTTCTCTTAAATGTCATTAATCCAAAACATTGAGCACTGAACAATGGAGATGATCACTGGAATTCAACTGAAAGTCACTAATAAGGAGAATTTACCATAATGCAAACATTTTTTATCCAACTATTTAGTTGCAAATTCCTCAGCCTGTGAGTCATCAGCATTGCAATCAGGCAGGTCATTCACTTATGCAGGGAAGATCATCATCTGAGATTAGGGGACACATACCTGGGATGGCCTTACCAGCCCAGGGCTATTGTTTCCTTAATGGCTGTTTT
>NW_026043364.1:0-5000 GCF_023856365.1 Brienomyrus brachyistius | reverse complement strand
TAAGCAGAGGTTTTGATGAGAAACCCTAAAATGTTTGGGCTAGTTTTCAGGTTTCAGCAATACTGCCATCCAAAAAGTAGGAACAACTTTCAGGCCTGTCCTCACCCTACAGAACTGATAACACTAGAAAATCATACCTCTAATTAAAGTACAGGGTCTGCCCTTTAAAATGAACCCCAAAATGTATTTATTTAAGCAGAGGTTTTGATGAAAAACCCTAAAATGTTTGGGCTAGTTTTCAGGTTTCAGCAATACTGCCATCCAAAAAGTAGGAACAACTTTCAGGCCTGTCCTGACCATATAGAACTGATAACACTAGAAAGTTATATCTCTAATTAAAGTACAGGGTCTGCCCTTTAAAATGAACCCAAAAACATATTTATTTAAGCAGAGCTTTTGATAAAAAAACCCTAAAATGTTTGGGCTAGTTTTCAGGTTTCAGCAATACTGCCATCCAAAAAGTAGGAACAACTTTCAGGCCTGTCCTCACCCTACAGAACTGAAAACACTAGAAAATCATACCTCAAATTAAAGGACAGGGTCTGACCTTTAAATTGAACCCAAAAATGTATTTATTTAAGCAGAGCTTTTGATAAAAAAACCCTAAAATGTGTGGGCTAGTTTTCAGCAATAGTGCAATCCAAAGAGTAGGGACAACTTTCAGGCCTGTCCTCACCCCATAGAATTGGTCACACTAGAGAATCATACTTCTAATTAAAAGTCAGGGTCTGCCCTTTAAAATGAACCCAAAAATGTATTTATTTAAGCAGAGCTTTTGATAAAAAACCCTAAAATGTTTGGGCTAGTTTTCAGGTTTCAGCAATACTGCCATCCAAAAAGTAGGAACAACTTTCATGCCTGTCCTGACCATACAGAACTGATAACACTAGAAAATCATACCTCAAATTAAAGTACAGGGTCTGACCTTTAAAATGAACCCAAAAATGTATTTATTTAAGCAGAGGTTTTGATAAAAAACCCTAAAATGTTTGGGCTAGTTTTCAGGTTTCAGCAATACTGCCATCCAAAAAGTAGGAACAACTTTCAGGCCTGTCCTCACCCTACAGAACTGATAACACTAGAAAATCATACCTCTAATTAAAGTACAGGGTCTGCCCTTTAAAATGAACCCCAAAATGTATTTATTTAAGCAGAGGTTTTGATGAAAAACCCTAAAATGTTTGGGCTAGTTTTCAGGTTTCAGCAATACTGCCATCCAAAAAGTAGGAACAACTTTCAGGCCTGTCCTGACCATATAGAACTGATAACACTAGAAAGTTATATCTCTAATTAAAGTACAGGGTCTGCCCTTTAAAATGAACCCAAAAACATATTTATTTAAGCAGAGCTTTTGATAAAAAACCCTAAAATGTGTGGGCTAGTTTTCAGGTATCAGCAATACTGCCATCCAAAAAGTAGGAACAACTTTCAGGCCTGTCCTCACCCTACAGAACTGATAACACTAGAAAATCATACCTCAAATTAAAGGACAGGGTCTGACCTTTAAATTGAACCCAAAAATGTATTTATTTAAGCAGAGCTTTTGATAAAAAACCCTAAAATGTGTGGGCTAGTTTTCAGCAATAGTGCAATCCAAGAAGTAGGGACAACTTTCAGGCCTGTCCTCACCCCATAGAATTGGTCACACTAGAGAATCATACTTCTAATTAAAAGTCAGGGTCTGCCCTTTAAAATGAACCCAAAAATGTATTTATTTAAGCAGAGCTTTTGATGAAATACCCTAAAATGTTTGGGCTAGTTTTCAGGTTTCAGCAACACTGCCATCCAAGAAGTAGGGACAACTTTCAGGCCTTTCATCATCCCATAGAATTGGTCACACTAGAAAGTTATATCTCTAATTAAAGTACAGGGTCTGCCCTTTAAAATGAACCCAAAAACATATTTATTTAAGCAGAGGTTTTGATAAAAAACCCTAAAATGTTTGGGCTAGTTTTCAGGTTTCAGCAATACTGCCATCCAAAAAGTAGGAACAACTTTCAGGCCTGTCCTCACCCTACAGAACTGATAACACTAGAAAATCATACCTCTAATTAAAGTACAGGGTCTGCCCTTTAAAATGAACCCCAAAATGTATTTATTTAAGCAGAGGTTTTGATGAAAAACCCTAAAATGTTTGGGCTAGTTTTCAGGTTTCAGCAATACTGCCATCCAAAAAGTAGGAACAACTTTCAGGCCTGTCCTGACCATATAGAACTGATAACACTAGAAAGTTATATCTCTAATTAAAGTACAGGGTCTGCCCTTTAAAATGAACCCAAAAACATATTTATTTAAGCAGAGCTTTTGATAAAAAACCCTAAAATGTGTGGGCTAGTTTTCAGGTATCAGCAATACTGCCATCCAAAAAGTAGGAACAACTTTCAGGCCTGTCCTCACCCTACAGAACTGATAACACTAGAAAATCATACCTCAAATTAAAGGACAGGGTCTGACCTTTAAATTGAACCCAAAAATGTATTTATTTAAGCAGAGCTTTTGATAAAAAACCCTAAAATGTGTGGGCTAGTTTTCAGCAATAGTGCAATCCAAGAAGTAGGGACAACTTTCAGGCCTGTCCTCACCCCATAGAATTGGTCACACTAGAGAATCATACTTCTAATTAAAAGTCAGGGTCTGCCCTTTAAAATGAACCCAAAAATGTATTTATTTAAGCAGAGCTTTTGATGAAATACCCTAAAATGTTTGGGCTAGTTTTCAGGTTTCAGCAACACTGCCATCCAAGAAGTAGGGACAACTTTCAGGCCTTTCATCATCCCATAGAATTGGTCACACTAGAAAGTTATATCTCTAATTAAAGTACAGGGTCTGCCCTTTAAAATGAACCCAAAAACATATTTATTTAAGCAGAGGTTTTGATAAAAAACCCTAAAATGTTTGGGCTAGTTTTCAGGTTTCAGCAATACTGCCATCCAAAAAGTAGGAACAACTTTCAGGCCTGTCCTCACCCTACAGAACTGATAACACTAGAAAATCATACCTCAAATTAAAGGACAGGGTCTGACCTTTAAAATGAACCCAAAAATGTATTTATTTAAGCAGAGGTTTTGATGAAAAACCCTAAAATGTTTGGGCTAGTTTTCAGGATTCAGCAATACTGCCATCCAAAAAGTAGGAACAACTTTCAGGCCTGTCCTCACCCTACAGAACTGATAACACTAGAAAATCATACCTCAAATTAAAGGACAGGGTCTGACCTTTAAAATGAACCCAAAAATGTATTTATTTAATCAGAGGTTTTGATGAAATACCCTAAAATGTTTGGGCTAGTTTTCAGGTTTCAGCAACACTGCCATCCAAGAAGTAGGGACAACTTTCAGGCCTTTCATCATCCCATAGAATTGGTCACACTAGAAAGTTATATCTCTAATTAAAGTACAGGGTCTGCCCTTTAAAATGAACCCAAAAACATATTTATTTAAGCAGAGCTTTTGATAAAAAACCCTAAAATGTTTGGGCTAGTTTTCAGGTTTCAGCAATACTGCCATCCAAAAAGTAGGAACAACTTTCATGCCTGTCCTGACCATACAGAACTGATAACACTAGAAAGTTATATCTCTAATTAAAGTACAGGGTCTGACCTTTAAAATGAACCCAAAAATGTATTTATTTAAGCAGAGGTTTTGATAAAAAACCCTAAAATGTTTGGGCTAGTTTTCAGGTTTCAGCAATACTGCCATCCAAAAAGTAGGAACAACTTTCAGGCCTGTCCTGACCATATAGAACTGATAACACTAGAAAGTTATATCTCTAATTAAAGTACAGGGTCTGCCCTTTAAAATGAACCCCAAAATGTATTTATTTAAGCAGAGGTTTTGATGAAAAACCCTAAAATGTTTGGGCTAGTTTTCAGGTTTCAGCAATACTGCCATCCAAAAAGTAGGAACAACTTTCAGGCCTGTCCTCACCCTACAGAACTGATAACACTAGAAAATCATACCTCAAATTAAAGGACAGGGTCTGACCTTTAAATTGAACCTAAAAATGTATTTATTTAATCAGAGGTTTTGATGAAATTCCCTAAAATGTTTGGGCTAGTTTTCAGGTTTCAGCAACACTGCCATCCAAGAAGTAGGGACAACTTTCAGGCCTTTCATCATCCCATAGAATTGGTCACACTAGAAAGTTATATCTCTAATTAAAGTACAGGGTCTGACCTTTAAAATAAACCCAAAAACATCTTTATTTAAGCAGAGCTTTTGATAAAAAACCCTAAAATGTGTGGGCTAGTTTTCAGCAATAGTGCAATCCAAGAAGTAGGGACAACTTTCAGGCCTGTCCTCACCCCATAGAATTGGTCACACTAGAAAATCATACCTCAAATTAAAGGACAGGATCTGCCCTTTAAAATGAACCCCAAAATGTATTTATTTAAGCAGAGGTTTTGATGAAAAACCCTAAAATGTTTGGGCTAGTTTTCAGGTTTCAGCAATACTGCCATCCAAAAAGTAGGAACAACTTTCAGGCCTGTCCTCACCCTACAGAACTGATAACACTAGAAAATCATACCTCAAATTAAAGGACAGGGTCTGACCTTTAAATTGAACCTAAAAATGTATTTATTTAATCAGAGGTTTTGATGAAATTCCCTAAAATGTTTGGGCTAGTTTTCAGGTTTCAGCAACACTGCCATCCAAGAAGTAGGGACAACTTTCAGGCCTTTCATCATCCCATAGAATTGGTCACACTAGAAAGTTATATCTCTAATTAAAGTACAGGGTCTGACCTTTAAAATAAACCCAAAAACATCTTTATTTAAGCAGAGCTTTTGATAAAAAACCCTAAAATGTGTGGGCTAGTTTTCAGCAATAGTGCAATCCAAGAAGTAGGGACAACTTTCAGGCCTGTCCTCACCCCATAGAATTGGTCACACTAGAAAATCATACCTCAAATTAAAGGACAGGATCTGCCCTTTAAAATGAACCCAAAAATGTATTTATTTAGGCAGAGCTTTTGATAAAAAACCCTAAAATGTTTGGGCT
>NW_026043363.1:0-42644 GCF_023856365.1 Brienomyrus brachyistius | reverse complement strand
ACCCAATTTTAGTGCACCTTAGTTATCCATAATGACCAACTAGTCTCGATACACCCATAAATATATATATATATTGTACATATATATAGTTTTTTTATTAGCAATAGAAAAGAAAAATAACGCAGTTCTCCGTAAGGAGGGATTGTGGATGGAATATATACATACATATATATAAAATAATTGTCCACAAACCTGGGTGACATGCCTTGCCTGCTCACCCAATTTTAGTGCAACTTAGTTATCCATAATGACCAACTAGTCTCGATACACCCATAAATATATATGTATATATATAGTTTTTTTTTTTTTCGCAATGGACAATAAAAATAACGCAGTTCTCCGTAAAGGAGGGATGGTGGATGGAATATATATATAAAATAATTGTCACACAACCGGGGTGACATGCCTTGCCTGCTCACCCAATTTTAGTGCACCTTAGTTATTCATAATGACCATCTAGTCTCGATACACCCATAAATATATATGTATATATATGTATTGTTTTTTTTTTTTTTTTTTTTTGCAATAGACAATAAAAATAGCGCAGTTCTCCATAAAGGAGGGATGGTGGATGGAATATATATATACATATATATAAATAATTGTCACACAACCTGGGTGACATGCCTGCCTGCTCACCCAATTTAGTGCAACTTAGTTATCCATAATGACCAACTAGTCTCGATACACCCATATATATATATATATATATGTACATATATATAGTTTTTTTATTAGCAATAGAAAAGAAAAATAACACGATCTCCGTAAAGGAGGGATGGTGGATGGAATATATATTATATATATATATAATATATATATATATATATATATATATATATATATATATATACATTATATAAAATAATTGTCACACAACCTGGGTGACATGCCTTGCCTGCTCACCCATTTTAGTGCACTTTAGTTATCCAGAATGACCATCTAGTCTCGATACACCCATGAATATATATGTATATATATATATATATATATATATATATATATATATATATATATATATAGTTTTTCTGTTTTTTTTTTTGCAATAGACAATAAAAATAACGCAGTTCTCCAAAAGGAGGGATGGTGGATGGAATATGTACATGCATATATATAAAATAATTGTCACACAACTGGGTGACATGCCTTGCCTGCTCACCCAATTTTAGTGCACCTTAGTTATCCATACTGACCATCTAGTCTCGATACACCCATATATATATATATATATATATATATATATATATATATATATATATATATATATACATGTACATATATATAGTTTTTTTATTAGCAATAGAAAAGAAAAATAACGCAGTTCTCCGTAAAGGAGGGATGGTGGATGGAATATATATATATATATATACATTTATATAAAATAATTGTCACACAACCTGGGTGACATGCTTGCCTGCTCACCCAGTTTTAGTGCACCTTAGTTATCCATAATGACCATCTAGTCTCGATACACCCCATAAATATATATGTATATATATATATATATATATATATAGTTTTTTTATTTTTTTCGTAATGGACAATAAAAATAACGCAGTTTTCTGTAAAGGAGGGATGGTGGATGGAATATATATATACATATATACATTTATATAAAATAATTGTCACACAACCTGGGTGACATGCCTTGCTGCTCACCCAGTTTTAGTGCACCTTAGTTATCCATACTGACCATCTAGTCTCGATACACCCATAAATAATATACTGAACAAAAATATAAACGCAACACTCTTGTTTCTGCTCCATTTTTCATGAGATGGACTTAAAGACCTACAATTCATTCCAGATACACAATATTACCATTTCTCTCAAACATTCTCACAAATCAGTCTAAATGTGTGATAGTGAGCACTTCTGCTTTGCTGAGATAATCCATCCCACCTCACAGGTGTGCCACATCAAGATGCTGATCTGACATCATGGGTAGTGCACAGGTGTACCTTATACTGCCCACAATAAATGGCCACCCTGGAATGTGCAGTTTTTTGCTTTATTGGGGGTCTTGGGACTCAGAACCGGTCAGTATCTGGTGTGACCACCATTTGCCTCATACAATGCAAACATCTTCTTCGCATAGAGTTTATCAGATTGTCAATTGTGGCCTGTGGAATGTGGTCCACTCCTCTTCAATGGCTGTGCGAAGTTGTTGGATATTAGTGGGAACTGGTACACGCTGTCGTATACGCCGGTCAAGCACATCCAAACATGCTCACGGGTGACATGTCCGGTGAGTATGCTGGCCATGCAAGAACTGGGACATTTTCAGCTTCCAAGAACTGTGTACAGATCCTTGCAACATGGGGCCGTGCATCATCTGTCTGAGTGGCTGGTCTCAGACGATCTTGGAGGTGAACCTGCTGGATGTGGAGGTCCTGGGCTGGTGTGCTTACACGTGGTCTGCGGTTGTGAGGCCGGTTGGATGTACTGCCATATTCTCTGAAACGCCTTTGGAGACGGCTTATGGTTGAGAAATGAACATTCAATGCACGAGCAACAGATCTGGTTGACATTCCTGCTGTCAGCATGCCAATTGCACGCTCCCTCAATGCTTGTGGCATCTGTGGCATTTTGCTGTGAGACAAAACTGCACATTCCAGGGTGGCCTTTTATTGTGGGCAGTATAAGGTACACCTGTGCACTACCCATGATGTCAGATCAGCATCTTGATGTGGCACACCTGTGAGGTGGGATGGATTATCTCAGCAAAGCAGAAGTGCTCACTATCACACATTTAGACTGATTTGTGAGAAATGTTTGAGAGAAATGGTAATATTGTGTATCTGGAATGAATTGTAGATCTTTAAGTCCATCTCATGAAAAATGGGAGCAAAAACAAAAGTGTTGCGTTTATATTTTTGTTCAGTGTATGTATATGTATACATATAGTTTTTTTTGTGTTTGTGAAAACGGGTCTTTAATCGGGGAAACGGAGCGGGTAGAGCAGGACGGAACGCAGGCATTGACAAACTACAATGACGGACAGGGCAAACAGGTAAGACCAGGACTTAAAATAGGTCATGACTAATCAAAGTAATCGGGCAAAGCAGGAGACGATCAGGGAAGCACACGTGGGTAATCAGGGGGCGTGGCACACACGAGGAGCGGACAAGCCGGGCATATATGTATATCTATATAAAACCTCATTAATGAGGGACAGGGAACAGAACGGACAGACAGAACTGGCACAGGGGAAGGAGCCAGGACAAGACTTGACATAAGACAGGAAAGGCAGAGAAACAGATCAGAAAGGGGGACACGGAGGGAACAGGCAGGACAAAAGGACCGGGAGTGAACGAAGGGAACATCGGGGAAAGAGGAGCAGAAGCCAGAGGGACGAGGGACAAAGAGAGGAGGGACAGAGACAGGAGGAACAAAGCGAGGGGGAGCAGAGGCAGGAGGGACAAAGACGGGAGGCCAGGGAGAGAAGGAGGGGGAACCAAGAGGAGCCCGAGGGAGACCCAGCGGGCGACGGGAGGCAGCCGGAAGGGCTGCAGGCGGCCGGGAGGCCGGAGCCGGAGGGGCCGAGGAGACGGGGTGAGGGACAGACGCAGGGACGAAGGAGGGAGTCGGAGGGGAGACCAGGGAAGGGGACAAAGGAGCTGGAAGGGACCCTGGCGAGGGCAAGGAGAGAGGGGGAGCCGCAGCAGACGGCGACGTCCTCCGACACGCCAGAGCGGGAGGACCAGCAGGCGAATGAGGAGCCGCCGTCGGGGGGCCCGCAGGCAACCGATAAGACGCCGGAGGAGGGACCGAGGCAGGGCGACGAGGCCGCGGAGGGGGACCCGCAGACGACAGCCGACCCGGAGGGCCAGGACCCGCAGGTGCCGACCAAGCCCTAGCGCCGGCGAGGGAGGGCGAGCCAGGGGGCTGGGCGGGTGGGACCCCAGCCGTGCGTCTGTGTCCTCTCCCCTTATGGGACACAGACATAAGGACCTGCGGCCGGGGTCGGGCTCGTCGGGGTGAGGGTACCAGAGTCACAGGGGGAGAAGGGACTGGAGTGGGGCCAGGGACTGGAGCTGCAGGCTGCAGAGGGGGCGCCTGCCCGGGAGCTGCAGGCAGGGAAAGCGCCTCGGACGTGGGCGCGGTAGCTGCAGGCAGCGGAGACGGCTGCTCGGGCTCTGGGGCCGCAGGGGGCACTTATTTTATTATATAAAATAAGTGTCACACAACCGGGGTGACATGCCTTGCCTGCTTGTGGGATGAGGAAGACTCAGGGACTGGAAATGGGATTAAAACTGAAGATGTGCTCATTCCTTTGTGTATTTACAAATTTTCCTTCCGTCAGACATGAGGAGTTTGCTGCTATATTTGGCACTAATAGAGATTCTGATGCTGCTATTTTTATTGTCTATTAGTTTGTTATTATTTACAAGTTCTGTTGTGTTTTTGCATTTTTCTCTTCTGGTTAATTAACTGCTGTCTGTTTGCTGTGAAGTATGAGTGTGGTGAGTAAGACTCAGGGACTGGAAGTGGGATTACAACTAAAGATAACATGCTTATTCCTTTTTGTATTGTTTACAAATTTCCTTCCGTCAAACATGAGGAGTTTGCTGCTATATTGTGCACTAACAGAGATTCTGATGCTGCTATTTTTATTGTTTATAAATGTGTTATTGTTTCCAAGTTGAGTATTCAATAAATGCTAAATTGAGAAATTTTGTGTATCGTTTGTTATTATTAGTGTGATATTTTACCATGCAAATAGAGGGGAAAACGTCCAATTATCGGCCAAAAAAAATCAGCAGCATATATCGGCCATCGCCTGACCCTTGACTTGAAAAACCCATATCGGTCGACCTCTAGTAACAGTACATTCTGTCCAATTCATCCATCGAGTTAAGTCACACACCCACTTGAGGGGGCACTCCGGCAGACGTGAGGATGGGGATGTTCTTTCCGCTATAACATCCACTGCAGAAGTACATCTCGCTCCTGTTCACAGGGCTTACTTCAATGATGAAGCAGGGCTGGTTGTCTGGACAAGAAGTTGTCCTGCTGCTGGGTCTCGGTGCCGTTTTTCCACCTAAGCTTGAAGGTGGAAATGTGTTCCAACTTGGTCCCTGGGACTGCAGCATAGCCAAACATCGCGAGCAGCGTCGGCCACACCCACCACCAGAACCATCACACCGTCCTATACACATAAAGAAGAACTAAAACATAGAGTGTTGTGACAATCTATGCGTTAATGTTTGGCAGCATAGGTGATTCATTAAAATTATACCGAAGAATGGAAAATGTGATATTTAGAATATTTTTTGCCATTTAGTAGCTAATTTAAGCACTTACCCAATGCCTCAATTTGTTTTAGGTCAGTAATGTCTGAGCCAAAAGAATGAATGTATGAATTTAATACAATTCACCCACTCCCACCCACACACAAATCTGAAATTCAATTTAAGACACTTCTTAAACATTAGTGCATTAACAAAAAAGGAAAATCTTAAGAGATTCAGTAGGATTTTCTATGTTAGACTTAAGCTAATAGTTCAATAGTTTTTACATATTTCAATATACCAATTTGACTTTAATGTTGAAACAGATGCTAAAACATGGAATAATTTCATAACTAGAGAAACATGTTATTCACAAACACTAGCAAAGGTAGCTTATAGTTAAGCTTACTTAAGTCAGCAAGTCAGGCTACAGTGTGTAAGAATAGTCGTAAACGATAATTTGTCTCAGTCTTACATGACAGAATAAGTAAACAGAAAATATAAAATGGCTGAAACAGCGTCATTAACGCCAGCTACAGTAGAGGCGCAGAAAAGGTGTCATGACTGAAGTATTCCCAAACTCTGGAAGACCGTATGCGAGCCTTTTTTGCCGCGTGTTTCTCCAGAGGCTCCGGAGCTCCGCTGGTTGACACAGCCATGTTGGTTCATGTGCAGGGGGACGAGCGGCAAATTTCTTTTTTGCAGGGTGGTAGGTGATGTCTCATTAATATTTATTAATTTACTTACAAAATGGTGCGGCACTGCATCCAAGCCTGCGGCACTCAGAGTCACAAATACAGTGGAAACCATTTGTAGTAATTACGTCTGTCTGGCTGATTTCCAACTAATTGATATTTGTATATTTATTACATGAATATAAGGTAATATAAGGTAATAGAAGAGGTATTTAATGGTTTTCCATCTGAGGAATTTGCAAAAAACTGCAGTGCATGATGGGTCGGACCTAAAGGCTGCCTTAACGTCCTCATCTGTATGACGACATACATCAAGACTAGGAAGGTGCATAATGTTCATGTCTGGTTGCGTTTGTTGGTCCAGAAAGTAATTCAATTTCGCCATGTAGGTTACGTTCTTAAAAACTGCTTGGATATAGCCCGATTATATGCTGTGGGCCTTTTAATTTCTTTGTTTACCAGGTAGGCTACCTTCTTTAAACTGCGTTTTGTTAGACTACATATTTAGGGAGGTCTTTATAAATTTATAGTAGTCTTCATAAATATGTACATAGTTTAGCCTAACCCAGCCACTTAAGGGAGAAAGCCAGCTCAACTAGGTGTCGGTCCCAAGCCCGGATTAATGGGGAGGGTTGGCGTCAAGAAATAAAGAGACTGTATCTTCACTGCATGACTGATGTCAAAATGTGTGAAATATGTGGTTGTATTAATAAATGCATTAAAGTAGGTTAATGATTCTGTGCTGTCTAAATTGTATAGAAAATTTCTACGTATAGCCAAACAAATCTCCTCCTGTTTGAAAAGGCATAGAAAAAGCAATTTAGCCACTAAAACTTTACAGTTTTTGTGAGGGACAGTCGAATTCTCTCGTTTCTCTCGTCAAGTTTTTTTGTGATCCTGCACCTACACTTTGCCGGCCCCAGGAGGATGGGCTCCCCCTTTGAGTTTGGTCCCTCCCAAGGTTTCTTCCTTCTTGGGAGTTTTTCCATGCTATCGGCGCCTATGGCTTACTCACTGGGGGCTTTGGGTGGGCATGATATAAAGCAAAGCATTTTCCCTCCCAGTTTCCTCCTCTGGTCCACATTGCAGGACCATCAGCCATCAGAAACAGCCAGACGGTCTCCTTCAGCTTCTTTAGTGTCCTTGGAAGCCAAGGCAGTTTTAGGTCTGAGAAGAGGTTTATCAGAAGGACACATATTACGTCGTTTGTCCTGAAATGTAACATGGGGAGGAAAAGTTAAGCGGTTTAGTCAGATTGGAGTCGTTTATTCAGCAGTGGCAGCGCCAGTGACTTAATGCTACAGGTGCTATAGGGGAGTGAGATTATTTAGACCGGGTGCTTTAGCTTTTCAGCTTATGTAGATGGTGTATAGAAGCACACAGCACGATAAGCTACAGCATGGATAAAATAGGATAAAATATGAAATTCTAACGTCTAGCTCACAGAGCCTCTATGTGTACTTTGAAGAAAAAATACACTACAAGTATGCTGTAAAAACCGCAAAAATGTCTTACACAATATACAGATTTTACAGATAGTTAAAGAAAAAATGAAACCAATATTTTGGGGGTGCTGTGGGGGTACTATGGTCATTGGAGGAGGAGCTAGAGCCCCCCCCCCCAAGCTTTTCCTTGGTGCTGCCACTGTTGTTCAGATTAAAAGTAACATTGTCATTAATAAACAGTACTCTGATCAAATTTTTGCATGTACAAACACAATCAAAGTTTAACCACATGTTTAGACACAATTCACACACCTGTTACATTTCCATAATGCTAAGACTCTCTACACTTACTTCATCCACTTTCTTGTTTGGTACACAGTCATTTGATGGATGTGTAAGATCATTACCAGACCGTCTGCTGCAAACTCTACAGTTAATGAATGGCTGCAAAAACACACAGACACACAAAAACAGTATTTAAAGAGTGGTGGGCAATAAATACAGTGAGAGAAGGTGTAGTAAAGATATATCTAATGATTTAAGGCAGAGCTGCTGGAGTGCAGGGTTTAATGACACAGAACAATTTTAGAGGAAAGAGCTTCCAAAGCAGGGTCACCATAAGGCTATATTATACAAAGCAAGTTCATCTAAAAGTATGAACAACAAATCCCGTTTAACTGAACACTGCTCTGTATTAAAATACTGTCCTCCGATCAAGCTAAGTGGTCCTGTAGTTCACTATTTAAAGAGGTAAATTTAAAGGGTAATTCACACTGCACATCTACCCTGCTCTGACCAGGTTTAATTACTGGCTTTCTAATTAAAACAAGAGTTAAGTCCTGCCCTTTCACCACAAAACACCACACTGCCATTTAAGGCTGATTTCAACAATGAGTTTTAGTTAACCTGGCTCGATTGAGTTAACTCTGGGTATGTAAAACCCGCTTTGTAGTACAGCCCACAGGTCTTTAAATAAGGCCAGCTAGGGTTCATAGCTCGAAGCATAATCTACAGGTCACCCCTCAGATGATTAGCATTTGCTTCTGCCTGGTAATCCAGCCTTTAAGCCTGTAAACCTACTAAAATTTGAGAATAAGGTGAAGGAACTGGCTCTTTGAGGCCACCTATGTATTTGTTACTTTATTGTTGGCTAACTTTCCCCCGCAGGGCATCAAAAAAGTTAACATGAACCTAAATTAATTTGCTAACTGATATGTCCAATGCTCACAGTCACAGTGACTCTTTACTTACCCTCTTGTCCATGAAAATACAGTCAGCCCGATGGTCTGTTGCAGTTGACTTTGGACATTTTGTTGCTCTCAAGAGAATCTCAATGTCAATGTATTCACTGCTGATCTAAATCACATAAACACAAAAACACAAAATACAAAATTGCCTACAACTGTTTTAAAGGCAATATAACAAACAATAATCACCCAAAAAATGGCAAACTGTCACAGACTTGACTGCAGCAGATTCAGAGAGAAACTGTGAGAAGGTAAAATTGACCAGGGCTGAGATATACAACCATCACTTTCATTGTGAAGAGACATTAAGCATCATATGCATTGAAATTAAAACATCAAAATCAATGTGATACTCATTAGTTCAGCTTGCAGATGATGAAAGTTTCACACTTTTGTAAACACTTTCTCAGCAGTTACCTTCGGACGGCCCTGGATGTTATAGAAATTCATGTGCTGACGGGTTCCTTGATGAGCATTTTCGACTGCGAGTTTAATGGCCGTCTTGTGAGTGCAGGGAGACTGTGGTAATCTTGCTGGGCCTCTGTGGAGATAAGCAGAGCTCCATAAGCCAAAACCAGAAGCAGCAGGCGGGTCATCTTCCTCTCAGCTTTGAAGGGAGAAGCAGGACTGAGGACACTGATCTGTGGTCCCCTTATCCAGCACGTCCAGGGGCGTGTCCTTCACTCGAAACAAACAGACCTTTGAACAACATTGGAAAACTCTTCAGGATGAATTGAGGCAGGTGGTCAAGTGGGTTTATTGTTATTTCAGCAATATACACAGTACACAGTGAAAGGAAACATTGTTCCTCCTGGACCACGGTGCAACACAAAGAAGAAAAACAGAAACAACACAAGATGACACAAGTGCGGGCAAGATAGAACTATACAGAGTGAAAGGAGCACAAACAGAGGGAGAAAGTGCAAGATAAACACAAGAGCAACAATACAATACTACAGGACAAGACAGCGCAGTCAAGAACACAGAGTGCAGCCAGAGCTAACCTGAATAGGGGCATCAAGGTTGCCAGGCAGGCAGAGAAACAGAAAATAGAGGTCTACTTCACATACAACAACCCACAGTGGGTGTGGCAGGGAATACAACACATTACAAACTTCAAAGGCAACAACACCGTCACTGTTAACAGCAACGCCCTTTTAGCAAAGGAGCTAAACAGCTTCTTTGCTCGTCTGGAGGAACACAGAGCAGACATAGCCACACTGCCCCCTCCCCCAATCTCCAGCACTCACAGACTCCCTCTGCAGGAACACCACGCGAGAAGGCACATTGCATCTCTAGGTGTGTGGAGTTTAAGACAAGGCAAGTGATGCTACGATAATATAATTCCTTGGTAAGACCCCACCTAGAATATTGTGTGCGGGATTGGTTACCATACCTTAAGAAGGACATTGCTGCCTTGGAAAAGGTGCAACGTAGGGCAACGAGAATGATTCCTGGTCTTAGAGGAATGTCTAATGAGGAGAGGTTAGCTGAGCTGAATCTGTTTAGCCTCGAGCAAAGGAGACTAAGGGGGGACATAATCCAGGTGTTTAAGATTCTAACAGGTCTGGATGCTGTTCAGCCAAATGGCTATTTCAATGTTAGTTTAAATACCAGAACTCGTGGCCATAAGTGGAAATTAGCTGGAGAACATTTTAAAACGAATTTGATGAAGCATTTCTGTACACAGCGTGTAGTTAGAGTATGGAATAGTCTTCCTGTTATTGTAACACAAGCTAAAACCCTGGGTTCTTTTAAATCAGAGCTAGATAAGATTTTTGAGCTATTAGCTAAGTTCTCCTCAAAGGAGCTTGATGGGCCGAATGGCCTCCTCTCATTTGTAAATCTCTTTGGTTCTTATGAGTCAGCTTACAGAGATGAGGTCCAGAAACTGATAGGTTGGAGTTCAGCAAACAATTTGGCACTAAACAGCACAAAGACAAAGGAATCACTGACTTCAGGAAGGATGGAGGCGACACTGGCCTGCCTAGATGGATGGATGGATGTTTTTATTGACATTGTAAGTACAATGAGATTTAGTTTGGAACGCGCCAGCAGCTACACAGTATATTTACAATTATATAGATTGTGAGGCATAAAATAAGGTGTGAGTAATATAACATAACGACATAATATAAGTAATCATTAATTAATCATTACAGATGGTATGAGGTGTGAACCGCTAGGCTGCTATGGCATGTTTGGTATCAAACCGATGGAAAATCACTCCAGTTTCCAAATCTGGTCAGTGGTTACCACGAAAGTGAATATATCAAAAGTTACACCAGCCTAACGAAAATCATCAATACAAGGGAAATCACTCTGGTCATAAATCTCAAAAGGACTGATACAGACCCCCTTCCGAAAGCCCGCCAAATGGATGGTCAGCCATTGGTCCAGGAGTCGAATTCCTGGTCACTCCTATTCACGAACTTTACACTATAAAACCTGGCACCTCAGAACAAAGCCAGGAGAGGAGAAACAGAAGGGAGGAGAAAACAAAAGACCATCAGCACGAAGAGAGGCAGAGAACATCAGCCCAAGAGAAGAGAAGCCCACAAGAAGCCCTCCTGAAGCCTATCAGTGAAGACCCAGCTGGACAGAGAACTGCAACCAAGCCCAAGCTTCACCAGGAGAGGGAATCAGAGGGGCTCCACTCCAACAACCGCTGCAAACACCGCGCCTCCCTGAGTGCCATCACCCATCAGCTCATCAGCCTCCGCAACCAACTGCCAAGACCCCCCCCCCCCCCACTCTGCAACCAAGTAAACAAACTTCCTTTCATTTATAACAACCTAAACTCCTATTCACCTGCTATATTACTTTAGGACAGTATTTCCACAAATTGCTTGCTTTGCAGAACAGTATTTTCCCTTTTAAGGTTACTCATTTTAAATCTGGTCATTGCATTTTCATGATTACATTGTTTGTGTCCACTCCGTTATTTCGTGTTTATTGTTTGTTAGGTGTAATGTCTGTCTTATGTTAGTTATAGGAATAAATGCATGTCTTTTACACAACTTCAGCCTCCGTTCATTGAGTGCTCACAAGAATCCCTGCCTGTGCGATCTACGCTCTGAAACCTCAAATTCGCCTGAAATATCGCGAGACTCTCTCTCATTGGCCGTGAGGGGAGCTTCGCTACCGATCGTTTACATTACCTGGTGACGCAGCTCGTTGGACAAGCCTTCTATTCTAACCCAGGTTATTACGTGATACTGGTTATTAATGAGTTCCATTTAAGTCACACATTAACAGACTCACGGTGTTTCGCAATTGAGTTTGAGCCGACCATTCAGCATAAAAATTGGTTAATAATCACAAGGCACAAGGTTTAAACTTATTCTGAGCACACAATTTAAACTTTTTATGACCGAACGTGCAGTGAAGAAGCGCTACTGTCAACTGGTTGCAAAAGTCGCACTCATGGCAATCTGAAGGCATTTAAGCGGGATCATATGGGCTTATTATAGTTATTTTTATTTCTATTATTAGTAGTTATATTATTTTGTTTTATTTTCGGTGATTTCATTGTAGTTCTTTCGTATTAAACTGCAGTAAACTTTAACCCTATGTCTGACGAGATTCTCAGATGTAGCGCTTTGTTTCCAGGTTCAATTCGGACGAGTGTCTCCATTTCTATATATCCTGGGAGAGATCTCTCTATTAGCGAACGGGAATACTTGTTATGAGGTTCTAACCTAAATTATGTTGCGCTTGGACATAAGACCGATAGCTTAGTTACCTATCAGGATCATACTCGTATGTGTGTGCCTGCTTTAGACAAAGCAAGTTTAACACAACTTTGCGCTGTGAGCCAAGTGTGTGTCATTTAGAAATTGGGAGTCTCCTGTGCTTGAGACCCGCCGTGGTTAAGCACCATTTGCGACGAGATATAGTGCACTCACAATTTAAATCTGTCGCCGTAACGCGTGCGCCGTCTCGCTTCAGTAATTGTTTTAAGGGGTGATGACGAAGATGACGAATTTACTTTCCTGAAGAGGAGCAGGATGGGTCACGCGTTCTGTAAGATTTGTCTCCCACGGGGAAGGAACGATGTCAGTCGGCATGAAAAATCCAAGTCATTAGTGAATGACAGAGCCGCATGAGTGAACATGAAAAATTAATAGAAAATAAATGACAAATGGTTATTTTATATTTTATATATTTTATATATTTATATTTATATTATATTTTATATAATTTATATTATTTTATATTTCCTGTCTTAAAATGTAAGGGATACACATGGTCATTTCCGTTGTTTCCTGTTTCCTGCGAGAGTGATACTGACTGCTAGCGCGCGAACTTTGAAACCATAGATATCACCTAAATAATAATTCGAGTTAAGTCATTGGGAAAAAGCTTCGCAAGATTAATAATCCTCCAAAATAAATAAATAAAATTTCCCAGACCCCGACGGATTAATCACCTACGCAAGTACCGACCCACGATCTTCGTTCAATTAAGAAGGTGCTTCCAGCCTTACAGCCTCAGTTTACGTAAGTACAACGCCATGTCTACTGTTCCGTGTTCTGAGTGTAATATGTTTAGCTATTCTTCTCCAGTCATTAGCGGTATTTATACATGTGAGAAGTGTCAGTTAGTCGCTAGACTGACGGAGAAGATTGTAGTGTTAGAGGGACGTATCCGGACGTTACATAACATTCAGGAGAATGAGAGTTTTATTGACTCAGTATTAGCGGCTCCGGATATGTCCGCGATAGCCAGTAAGTCTCCCCCTGCTCCGGCAGCAGAGCCTTCGCAGCAAGGCGAGTGGGTGACGACCCGGCGGCATAGTCGCAAATCCAAACCAAACTTACACCGGCACCATTCGCCTATCCGCGTTTCCAACAGGTTCTCCCCACTCAGTGAAACTCCCACTGAGACGCCTGTTGAAAGTGCTCTAATAATTGGTGATTCTATTCTAAGAAACGTGAGAGTAGCGACTCCAGCGACCATTGTAAATTGTCTCCCGGGTGCCAGAGCGACCGACATCTCGGCAAATTTAAAAGTGCTGGCTAAAAGTAAACGTAAATACTCTCAGATAGTTATCCACGTCGGCACTAATGATGTCCGATTGAGGCAATCGGAGATCACAAAGGCAAATTTTAAAGAGGTGTGCAACATTGCGAAGAAGATGTGTGTGTCAGTAACGTGCTCTGTCCAGACTAAAAACTCAAGTCCAGACTAAAAACACACCTGTTTAGTTTAGCGTATAGGGACACTAGTTCTAGCCCTAGCTAACTCTTCACTCCCAGGCAGACCTGTAGTGTGAGGTGTAGAGCTGGGTGGGGATCGGTGCCATTGGCTTTGGATGAACTGGATTGTCAGTGCTGTCACTCTAGCTTTGCAATCTCTTGTGGAACTGGAGTGCTGACATTTCAGGGACTCCCCATGCCGGCATTCCCACTTGCCTCTCCCTCCTACTGATGCTGCCATAGCCATATCTGCCGGAGCTTGCAGATTGCACTTCATATTGTACTCACCTAGCTTTTAGCACTGCCAATAGCCTCCTCTACTATGCCTAATTGTACATTTTATTTCCCCTACTCCTCCTGGGGGTGATGCCTGGAGACCTCAATCTATCAAGATATCCAGCACACCCGACCACCACCAGTGACGTCCCTGCATCCAGCTCGCCGTTCTGATCTTCCATGTATGACCCGCTGCCTTACCTCTGGTTGCCTGGCAATTGGAAGAAGACTCGGCTTCGGCATTGGCTTATCTTCCTTGCTCTCCTCTCTCTATTTGACTATCCCTGCCGGCCCCTGGAGGATGGGCTTCCCCTTTGAGTCTGGTCCCTCTCAAGGTTTCTTCCTTCTAGGGAGTTTTTCCTTGCCACTGTCGCCTATGGCTTACTCACTGGGGGCTTTGGGTGAGGATACTGTAAAGCGCTTTGAGACAATGTAATGTTGTGATAATGCGCTATATAAAAATAAATTTGTTTGTTTGTTGTTGTTGATACTGGAGCCTGGTTGCGGTGGTGGGATGGCTCACGGCGGGTGCCGGAAAATTTCCTTTATTTTCAAATCCAAACCTTGACAGGTATGCTGCTGTTCCAAATCATGGGTGCATGTTACAAGTGCGGAACATATTTTAACTTAGTACTAACTTAGCATCATATTTGATCTGATTCGACTGAATATCCCAGGTTTCCATCTCTCATGCATCTGGTGTGACGTGTTTTCAGACTCTCAGGCTGGCGCAAAGAAATCTTACGGGAATTGAACGTCTCACTCCGGCCAGCTGACCAAAGTTGGTAACCTTGGTATTGTGTGTAGGAGATTCGGTATAACTATAATTTCGTTCTCCATTTACATGCCCGTAGTGTCTTTAAGTGTTATGTAGTTTTGCCTGAAACGCAAAAATAAAACAAAGCAATTAAAGCCGTAAGTGGCTCAAATTGTGCTGTAGCGATTGAAGAACTTTTGTCGGAAGTTGGATTCGAACCCACGCCTTACTTGGGAGAACAGAATACCAGAATAGAGTAGGTTAAGTCCAGCCTTGGCTTCCAAGCTGACGTTTTTCTACATATGTGCTTGTGTATCATGGACAGTAAGAGGGGGCAGGCAAGGAGAGAATTTCTCTCTTTGGGGATCAATAGAGTGTTGTTATTATAACGTCTAAAAAGTATGATGGTCTGTCGATAAATCAATAAGAAAATAAATGAAGTCGTTTTCGCCAACACGCTGGAAAAGCCAGGGGCCGGACCGACTGTAGGGGGCGTGGCCAGAGACAGCCATCTCAGGCTGTCAAGTCTCCCGTTTTGGCCGGGAAACTACCGTATTTTACTTCTCTTTCCCGCCGTCCTCCCGTATTAGTATTTTCCCGTAAATCTCCCTTATATTATATAGTTGCTGGATAGTGTAGTGGTAAGATCGCCGCCTTTCACACGGGAGACCCAGCGGGGCCGGTCGCGTATAGCCATAACACAGTGGCAGCCAATGAAATTGAAGGATTTTTTTTGCGAAGCGAAGAGACCCTCCCCGGCGCTGCAAAATCTCCGTTAATGATTTTTTTTCTGATACATTTCAAGTTAGATTGAAATGCTAATCATTTTGAGGCATGTTTTCAAAAAAGCATGAACAAATTTCTCCATTTCTTGTAATCACATTCATCCATTATTCTTCGTTTTCTTGATATTGATGTATTTAATAAACAGCTTAAAACTATGGTTACAATTTTATTGATTTATTTATTTATGTCGCTGTGGTAATTAAACAGACATAGACAGTTATGAATAAAATGTATTGTTTATTGAGTCTATTTACACAGAAAGAGACAAGTACTCAGGTTCTCATACTCAGGGGTATGATAAGATATACATCCATCCATCCATCCATTTTCCAAACCGCTTATTCTACTGGGTCACGGGGGTCCGGAGCCTATCCCGGAAGCAATGGGCACGAGGCAGGGAACAACCCAGGATGGGGGGCCAGCCCATCGCAGGGCACACTCACACACCATTCACTCTCACATGCACACCTATGGGCAATTTAGCAACTCCAATTAGCCTCAGCATGTTTTTGGACTGTGGGGGGAAACCGGAGTACCCCCCACGACGACATGGGGAGAACATGCAAACTCCACACACATGTGACACAGGCGGCGACTCAAACCTGGGTCCCAGAGGTGTGAGGCAACAGTGCTAACCACTGCACCACCATGCCACCCCCAAGATATACATTACCGCTCAAAAGTTTGGGATCACATGCAAATTTCTTTGTTTTCCAAAGAAAAACACATTTTCATGCAATTCACAAAATTTTATCCACATCTACATATAGAGGCCTATTATCAGCAACTGGCAGTCCTCTGCATCAATCTCCTGGTATGTCTGACTGCTTATTCTTTAAATATTGCTAACACATTTTGGAGGTTTGGTTTGGGTCATTATCCTTTTGTAGGATAAAACTGACCCCAATCAAGTCTTGTCACAGGGTATATAATTGAACGGTAGTGTATGTCAAATATTAAATAGATGAAATGATTAATTTTCTTAAACAGCAGTGTTAATGCATGCATTTTGTAGCATGTTAACAAATGACTCATTGAATCCTGAATCAAAACAAAAAGCATAATTAAAAATAGCATTGTTATGACAATACTAACAGTGATGCTGCAGCATTTTAACAACTGTCAGATAGTTAGACATACAGTACCAGTCAGTAATTTGGACACACCACTCTGCCTACAAAGGGACTGGGTCATATTACCTGGATACTTGAGCTAAACCCAGTAGAAATGTTTTTCAAGGAGTCTGACCAGAGAGTTAAAGAAAATCGGCTGAGTGCTCAGCATATATGAGACGGCTCCTTCAGGAGAGCTGGAAAAGCATTCCAGGAGGCCACCTCATTAAACTAGTATAAAGTAGAAAGCAGGATCAGTCAGTCCCTGGAGCAGCTGGGGTTAAGGGCCTTGCTCAAGGGCCCAATGGTGGGATCACTCGGCCAGCCCTGGGATTTGAACCGGCAACCTTCTGAGTTCCAACAGAATTGTCCCCCCCAACAAATTATTTTTTTTAAATAACTTTTCTGAGTAGTGCATAATTCCATGTGTATTACTTTATAGTTATGATGTCTTTATAAATATTACAAAATGTAAAGAATAGTACAAAGAAACAATTCTATAGGTAGGTGTGCCCAAAACTCCTGACTGACGCCGTAACACTTTCTTAGACTCACCACACTGGTTGAGGTGGTGATGAGACAAGAGAGATTTAGCCAGTGGATAGGGAATGATTAATAGGACAGATCTGAAAGGGTCACGATGGGGAATTTAGCCATTGGGGTAACTGCCCCACACTTTGAGAGATGCTCAGGGATAATTTATGACCTTAGAGAATCAGGAACAAACAAGGAACATATTAACCATATGTTAAAATGCTGCAAGTGTATATTCAAACAATACTGAACTATAAAGAATATAAAACAATCTTTACTTTTTTTGTTTTAAAAAAAAACTATGCTTGCCACTTCTTTAAGAAAACCTACCTAACAGCGGCAATTTTTACAATCTGATTGTAACCCACCTGTTGCCATGCATTATTTGTCAGTGAAAAATGAGCCCAGACACAAAATAGCTGTTCTTAATAAAGTGGACAGAGTGTATATGGAAAACATTTACAATTTTTACAAATAACGCTGCTCTTGAAGTAGCAGGTAGTGTGTTACTTTTTTCTCTCCGCTGACCAACGCTGCTTTTCAGCCTCATAAAAAGGAGATTTTTGAAACTCCCTCCAGGTCATCTCTGGCTGCATAGTCTTGAACAATGGAACAAACAGAACACAGGCATCAAAACGGGCCTGAACGTGGCCAAAACAAGATGAATAATAAAGAACTTGGATGAAAAATTCTGATCATGACATCCAGAATTATCCTCCATAATTGAAGGGAAAGAACCTTTAGCATCATGGACTCCAACAACTTGCAAACCTGAAAGCAAAGTGAAAAAACCACAAATGAACCACAAATAATATTGATTCCTTAATTTATACTGAATCCTGAAGAGTGACTGTTTGTGTGTGTGCATGCATATGAGATTCTCACTCATCGGGCCTTCGGTTTTGGAAGGGGACCAACAAAGCATCATCCTCTCCAATTCCTCATCTTCCTCTATTTCTATAAAACAAAATAGATATGAATAAAAGACATAATCAATGCACAGAACCACATATATGAAACTGTCAGCCAACCTGGAGGATTAGTAGAAGTGTCTGGAAGTGCTGGTCTTGAGGGAGCAGAAGCCTCCAGTGTCATCTGAAGATTGCTGTGCTTCAGCCTCAGGTACTGCTGTAGTCGGTACATTTTGCTGCCTGGTACGCATTGTTGTTTGAGGATAACAGCCTCATACCCATCATCCCTACTGTCCCAAATATCCTTCCAGGTCTTGCCAGCACGGACTCCAAACCCAACCAAATTCTCATCCTCACTTTTGACAGGTGGTAGTTGACAGGCGTAAAGAAACACAGAAGGGCATGGAATTATAAACAAGAATTCTGTGATCTGACACCTTTGCCATTTGGTAGCAAAGTAAGTGTAATAGCTTCTAACTGACTTGCTTTAACCTAAAACAAGGTTTGTTTGAACAACTTTAGTAGGTTTAATACTTAACGATTATGTGAGGAATTCTTTAATATCCAAGTTAACGGCAATGCCAGCAAACAATATGCATAAAAAAGTTGTAGTTAAATATCAATGACTTACAGGAAAGTTACCGTCACAGTACCTTGCATATAGGAACGTGCAGAATTAGTATATGTATAATACACTATATATATAAGGTTAGTTTATAAACGGTAATCCAGTTTATTCTGTCTCATCTGCCTAGACTCATTCTACTTGACCAGTGTATGCTCGTTTTACTGCAAATTACTCGTTTTCCATAAATGGACACTGTCTAGCTTAATAAATGTACTGCTTTACCGGGCCACTAATAAAAGATACTTTTGGATTCCTCACGATGAGTGGAATTCTTATAAACGGTACCCGCCTTAATTTCCAAAGTCAAACATGTTTTTATTTAAATTGTGCATTAAAAATTGAATATTAATTATTAAATATTTCAAAAGCAATGCTACCTATGGAGCGAGTGAATAACTACTTCAGCATTACACAGAGAGCTTCGCGAGGGGCTCCGTAAAACGTACAGCATCCAGTTCGATTTTGGAATGTGAAATACATCGGAATATTTAAGAAAATATAAGATTGCTGTTCAGTTTACCTTGGAAAGTCGTCCTTTCCGTTCGACCGGGCGGTTTTTCTTTTAGGTGAATCACCAAATTTACTGAAATACTACTCACTCTCTGCTGCTCTTTTCCAAAATCCAGTTGTGTCGACTGTCGGTAGTGATAAGGGTAAAACGTCATTGGAGGCGTCGAAACAGCGACAAAACATCAACCAGTGGCCGAAAGAATATTACATCCGTACTGTTAAGCACTACCATTGAAAATGAATGGGAAAAGTTAAGGGAAGTTAAGCTAAACTATTCTCGCCGCCCGCAGGGGTTCGAATCCGGTTGACCGGTTGTGGCCAAAAATATATTTTATATATTTTATATATTTTATATATTTATATTTATATTATATTTTATATAATATATATATCATCATCCCCACATTCCGAGATTGGGTACCAAGCCCCATATATAGTTAGTATAGTTGGTAACCTTGGTATTGTGTGTAGGAGATTCGGTATAACTATAATTTCGTTCTCCATTTACATGCCCGTAGTGTCTTTAAGTGTTATGTAGTTTTGCCTGAAACGCAAAAATAAAACAAAGCAATTAAAGCCGTAAGTGGCTCAAATTGTGCTGTAGCGATTGAAGAACTTTTGTCGGAAGTTGGATTCGAACCCACGCCTTACTTGGGAGAACAGAATACCAGAATAGAGTAGGTTAAGTCCAGCCTTGGCTTCCAAGCTGACGTTTTTCTACATATGTGCTTGTGTATCATGGACAGTAAGAGGGGGCAGGCAAGGAGAGAATTTCTCTCTTTGGGGATCAATAGAGTGTTGTTATTATAACGTCTAAAAAGTATGATGGTCTGTCGATAAATCAATAAGAAAATAAATGAAGTCGTTTTCGCGAACACGCTGGAAAAGCCAGGGGCCGGACCGACTGTAGGGGGCGTGGCCAGAGACAGCCATCTCAGGCTGTCAAGTCTCCCGTTTTGGCCGGGAAACTACCGTATTTTACTTCTCTTTCCCGCCGTCCTCCCGTATTAGTATTTTCCCGTAAATCTCCCTTATATTATATAGTTGCTGGATAGTGTAGTGGTAAGATCGCCGCCTTTCACACGGGAGACCGGGGTTCGAATCCCGGTTGTGGCCAAAAATATATTTTATATATTTATATTTATATTATATTTTATATAATTTATATTATTTTATATTTCCTGTCTTAAAATGTAAGGGATACTGGAGCCTGGTTGCGGTGGTGGGATGGCTCACGGCGGGTGCCGGAAAATTTCCTTTATTTTCAAATCCAAACCTTGACAGGTATGCTGCTGTTCCAAATCATGGGTGCATGTTACAAGTGCGGAACAAGATCGCCGCCTTTCACACGGGAGACCGGGGTTCGAATCCCGGTTGTGGCCAAAAATATATTTTATATATTTTATATATTTATATTATATTTATATTATATTTTTTATATATTGTATTATATAGTTGCTGGATAGTGTAGTGGTAAGATCGCCGCCTTTCACACGGGAGACCGGGGTTCGAATCCCGGTTGTGGCCAGAAACAACTGCTATCACAACTAGAGATTGATGAGGTACAACACGATTGCTACGACAAGGGGGAGCCAGGACGACAGGTCAGGGGGGAGATATCATCATCCCCACATTCCGAGATTGGGTACCAAGCCCCATATATATTAGTAGGCTGAATACAAGAGCAGCTGACCTGAGAAATAAGAAATAAGCTAAGCTGGAAACCTGGACCCTCCGACCAAGAATGCGTGAAGTACCCTCAGAAGGTCTACTAGAAGATGTACGTAGAAGACAGATCAGCTGATCTACACCACAGCAACAGTAAGATTTGAAGGAACGGGAACGAGAAAGCAGAGAACAAGAACAAGATTTGTAAATGTAAGATTTGAAGGACCCGGCATGAAAAATAGAATAGTTCTCGTCATTAGTGAACATGTACGTAGAAGACAGATCAGCTGATCTACACCACAGCAACAGTAAGATTTGAAGGACCCGGCATGAAAAATAGAATAGTTCTCGTCATTAGTGAACATGTGTCTCGTCATTGTGTATCATGGACAGTAAGAGGGGGATCAATAGAGTGTTGTTATTATAACGTCTAAAAAGTATGATGGTCTGTCGATAAATCAATCAGATAAATAATGAAGTCGTTTTCGCGAACACGCTGGAAAAGCCAGGGGCCGGACCGACTGTAGGGGGCGTGGCCAGAGACAGCCATCTCAGGCTGTCAAGTCTCCCGTTTTGGCCGGGAAACTACCGTATTTTACTTCTCTTTCCCGCCGTCCTCCCGTATTAGTATTTTCCCGTAAATCTCCCTTATATTATATAGTTGCTGGATAGTGTAGTGGTAAGATCGCCGCCTTTCACACGGGAGACCGGGGTTCGAATCCGGTTGACCGGTTGTGGCCAAAAATATATTTTATATATTTTATATATTTTATATATTTATATTTATATTATATTTTATATAATATATATATCATCATCCCCACATTCCGAGATTGGGTACCAAGCCCCATATATAGTTAGTATAGTTGGTAACCTTGGTATTGTGTGTAGGAGATTCGGTATAACTATAATTTCGTTCTCCATTTACATGCCCGTAGTGTCTTTAAGTGTTATGTAGTTTTGCCTGAAACGCAAAAATAAAACAAAGCAATTAAAGCCGTAAGTGGCTCAAATTGTGCTGTAGCGATTGAAGAACTTTTGTCGGAAGTTGGATTCGAACCCACGCCTTACTTGGGAGAACAGAATACCAGAATAGAGTAGGTTAAGTCCAGCCTTGGCTTCCAAGCTGACGTTTTTCTACATATGTGCTTGTGTATCATGGACAGTAAGAGGGGGCAGGCAAGGAGAGAATTTCTCTCTTTGGGGATCAATAGAGTGTTGTTATTATAACGTCTAAAAAGTATGATGGTCTGTCGATAAATCAATAAGAAAATAAATGAAGTCGTTTTCGCGAACACGCTGGAAAAGCCAGGGGCCGGACCGACTGTAGGGGGCGTGGCCAGAGACAGCCATCTCAGGCTGTCAAGTCTCCCGTTTTGGCCGGGAAACTACCGTATTTTACTTCTCTTTCCCGCCGTCCTCCCGTATTAGTATTTTCCCGTAAATCTCCCTTATATTATATAGTTGCTGGATAGTGTAGTGGTAAGATCGCCGCCTTTCACACGGGAGACCGGGGTTCGAATCCCGGTTGTGGCCAAAAATATATTTTATATATTTTATATATTTATATTTATATTATATTTTATATAATTTATATTATTTTATATTTCCTGTCTTAAAATGTAAGGGATACTGGAGCCTGGTTGCGGTGGTGGGATGGCTCACGGCGGGTGCCGGAAAATTTCCTTTATTTTCAAATCCAAACCTTGACAGGTATGCTGCTGTTCCAAATCATGGGTGCATGTTACAAGTGCGGAACAAGATCGCCGCCTTTCACACGGGAGACCGGGGTTCGAATCCCGGTTGTGGCCAAAAATATATTTTATATATTTTATATATTTATATTTATATTTATATTATATTTTATATAATATATATATCATCATCCCCACATTCCGAGATTGGGTACCAAGCCCCATATATATTAGTAGGCTGAATACAAGAGCAGCTGACCTGAGAAATAAGAAATAAGCTAAGCTGGAAACAGATCAGCTGATCTACACCACAGCAACAGTGATCCTTGAGCTGGAGCCGGACCGTCTTTGAAGACTCCGTAAATCTCCGTATAATAATATATATCTACGGGAACGAGAAAGCAGAGAACAAGAACAAGATTTGTAAATGTAAGATTTGAAGGACCCGGCATGAAAAATAGAATAGTTCTCGTCATTAGTGAACATGTGTCTCGTCATTGTGTATCATGGACAGTAAGAGGGGGATCAATAGAGTGTTGTTATTATAACGTCTAAAAAGTATGATGGTCTGTCGATAAATCAATCAGATAAATAATGAAGTCGTTTTCGCGAACACGCTGGAAAAGCCAGGGGCCGGACCGACTGTAGGGGGCGTGGCCAGAGACAGCCATCTCAGGCTGTCAAGTCTCCCGTTTTGGCCGGGAAACTACCGTATTTTACTTCTCTTTCCCGCCGTCCTCCCGTATTAGTATTTTCCCGTAAATCTCCCTTATATTATATAGTTGCTGGATAGTGTAGTGGTAAGATCGCCGCCTTTCACACGGGAGACCCAGCGGGGCCGGTCGCGTATAGCCATAACACAGTGGCAGCCAATGAAATTGAAGGATTTTTTTTGCGAAGCGAAGAGACCCTCCCCGGCGCTGCAAAATCTCCGTTAATGATTTTTTTTCTGATACATTTCAAGTTAGATTGAAATGCTAATCATTTTGAGGCATGTTTTCAAAAAAGCATGAACAAATTTCTCCATTTCTTGTAATCACATTCATCCATTATTCTTCGTTTTCTTGATATTGATGTATTTAATAAACAGCTTAAAACTATGGTTACAATTTTATTTATTTATTTATTTATGTCGCTGTGGTAATTAAACAGACATAGACAGTTATGAATAAAATGTATTGTTTATTGAGTCTATTTACACAGAAAGAGACAAGTACTCAGGTTCTCATACTCAGGGGTATGATAAGATATACATCCATCCATCCATCCATTTTCCAAACCGCTTATTCTACTGGGTCACGGGGGTCCGGAGCCTATCCCGGAAGCAATGGGCACGAGGCAGGGAACAACCCAGGATGGGGGGCCAGCCCATCGCAGGGCACACTCACACACCATTCACTCTCACATGCACACCTATGGGCAATTTAGCAACTCCAATTAGCCTCAGCATGTTTTTGGACTGTGGGGGGAAACCGGAGTACCCCCCACGACGACATGGGGAGAACATGCAAACTCCACACACATGTGACACAGGCGGCGACTCAAACCTGGGTCCCAGAGGTGTGAGGCAACAGTGCTAACCACTGCACCACCATGCCACCCCCAAGATATACATTACCGCTCAAAAGTTTGGGATCACATGCAAATTTCTTTGTTTTCCAAAGAAAAACACATTTTCATGCAATTCACAAAATTTTATCCACATCTACATATAGAGGCCTATTATCAGCAACTGGCAGTCCTCTGCATCAATCTCCTGGTATGTCTGACTGCTTATTCTTTAAATATTGCTAACACATTTTGGAGGTTTGGTTTGGGTCATTATCCTTTTGTAGGATAAAACTGACCCCAATCAAGTCTTGTCACAGGGTATATAATTGAACGGTAGTGTATGTCAAATATTAAATAGATGAAATGATTAATTTTCTTAAACAGCAGTGTTAATGCATGCATTTTGTAGCATGTTAACAAATGACTCATTGAATCCTGAATCAAAACAAAAAGCATAATTAAAAATAGCATTGTTATGACAATACTAACAGTGATGCTGCAGCATTTTAACAACTGTCAGATAGTTAGACATACAGTACCAGTCAGTAATTTGGACACACCACTCTGCCTACAAAGGGACTGGGTCATATTACCTGGATACTTGAGCTAAACCCAGTAGAAATGTTTTTCAAGGAGTCTGACCAGAGAGTTAAAGAAAATCGGCTGAGTGCTCAGCATATATGAGACGGCTCCTTCAGGAGAGCTGGAAAAGCATTCCAGGAGGCCACCTCATTAAACTAGTATAAAGTAGAAAGCAGGATCAGTCAGTCCCTGGAGCAGCTGGGGTTAAGGGCCTTGCTCAAGGGCCCAATGGTGGGATCACTCGGCCAGCCCTGGGATTTGAACCGGCAACCTTCTGAGTTCCAACAGAATTGTCCCCCCCAACAAATTATTTTTTTTAAATAACTTTTCTGAGTAGTGCATAATTCCATGTGTATTACTTTATAGTTATGATGTCTTTATAAATATTACAAAATGTAAAGAATAGTACAAAGAAACAATTCTATAGGTAGGTGTGCCCAAAACTCCTGACTGACGCCGTAACACTTTCTTAGACTCACCACACTGGTTGAGGTGGTGATGAGACAAGAGAGATTTAGCCAGTGGATAGGGAATGATTAATAGGACAGATCTGAAAGGGTCACGATGGGGAATTTAGCCATTGGGGTAACTGCCCCACACTTTGAGAGATGCTCAGGGATAATTTATGACCTTAGAGAATCAGGAACAAACAAGGAACATATTAACCATATGTTAAAATGCTGCAAGTGTATATTCAAACAATACTGAACTATAAAGAATATAAAACAATCTTTACTTTTTTTGTTTTAAAAAAAAACTATGCTTGCCACTTCTTTAAGAAAACCTACCTAACAGCGGCAATTTTTACAATCTGATTGTAACCCACCTGTTGCCATGCATTATTTGTCAGTGAAAAATGAGCCCAGACACAAAATAGCTGTTCTTAATAAAGTGGACAGAGTGTATATGGAAAACATTTACAATTTTTACAAATAACGCTGCTCTTGAAGTAGCAGGTAGTGTGTTACTTTTTTCTCTCCGCTGACCAACGCTGCTTTTCAGCCTCATAAAAAGGAGATTTTTGAAACTCCCTCCAGGTCATCTCTGGCTGCATAGTCTTGAACAATGGAACAAACAGAACACAGGCATCAAAACGGGCCTGAACGTGGCCAAAACAAGATGAATAATAAAGAACTTGGATGAAAAATTCTGATCATGACATCCAGAATTATCCTCCATAATTGAAGGGAAAGAACCTTTAGCATCATGGACTCCAACAACTTGCAAACCTGAAAGCAAAGTGAAAAAACCACAAATGAACCACAAATAATATTGATTCCTTAATTTATACTGAATCCTGAAGAGTGACTGTTTGTGTGTGTGCATGCATATGAGATTCTCACTCATCGGGCCTTCGGTTTTGGAAGGGGACCAACAAAGCATCATCCTCTCCAATTCCTCATCTTCCTCTATTTCTATAAAACAAAATAGATATGAATAAAAGACATAATCAATGCACAGAACCACATATATGAAACTGTCAGCCAACCTGGAGGATTAGTAGAAGTGTCTGGAAGTGCTGGTCTTGAGGGAGCAGAAGCCTCCAGTGTCATCTGAAGATTGCTGTGCTTCAGCCTCAGGTACTGCTGTAGTCGGTACATTTTGCTGCCTGGTACGCATTGTTGTTTGAGGATAACAGCCTCATACCCATCATCCCTACTGTCCCAAATATCCTTCCAGGTCTTGCCAGCACGGACTCCAAACCCAACCAAATTCTCATCCTCACTTTTGACAGGTGGTAGTTGACAGGCGTAAAGAAACACAGAAGGGCATGGAATTATAAACAAGAATTCTGTGATCTGACACCTTTGCCATTTGGTAGCAAAGTAAGTGTAATAGCTTCTAACTGACTTGCTTTAACCTAAAACAAGGTTTGTTTGAACAACTTTAGTAGGTTTAATACTTAACGATTATGTGAGGAATTCTTTAATATCCAAGTTAACGGCAATGCCAGCAAACAATATGCATAAAAAAGTTGTAGTTAAATATCAATGACTTACAGGAAAGTTACCGTCACAGTACCTTGCATATAGGAACGTGCAGAATTAGTATATGTATAATACACTATATATATAAGGTTAGTTTATAAACGGTAATCCAGTTTATTCTGTCTCATCTGCCTAGACTCATTCTACTTGACCAGTGTATGCTCGTTTTACTGCAAATTACTCGTTTTCCATAAATGGACACTGTCTAGCTTAATAAATGTACTGCTTTACCGGGCCACTAATAAAAGATACTTTTGGATTCCTCACGATGAGTGGAATTCTTATAAACGGTACCCGCCTTAATTTCCAAAGTCAAACATGTTTTTATTTAAATTGTGCATTAAAAATTGAATATTAATTATTAAATATTTCAAAAGCAATGCTACCTATGGAGCGAGTGAATAACTACTTCAGCATTACACAGAGAGCTTCGCGAGGGGCTCCGTAAAACGTACAGCATCCAGTTCGATTTTGGAATGTGAAATACATCGGAATATTTAAGAAAATATAAGATTGCTGTTCAGTTTACCTTGGAAAGTCGTCCATTCCGTTCGACCGGGCGGTTTTTCTTTTAGGTGAATCACCAAATTTACTGAAATACTACTCACTCTCTGCTGCTCTTTTCCAAAATCCAGTTGTGTCGACTGTCGGTAGTGATAAGGGTAAAACGTCATTGGAGGCGTCGAAACAGCGACAAAACATCAACCAGTGGCCGAAAGAATATTACATCCGTACTGTTAAGCACTACCATTGAAAATGAATGGGAAAAGTTAAGGGAAGTTAAGCTAAACTATTCTCGCCGCCCGCAGGGGTTCGAATCCGGTTGACCGGTTGTGGCCAAAAATATATTTTATATATTTTATATATTTTATATATTTATATTTATATTATATTTTATATAATATATATATCATCATCCCCACATTCCGAGATTGGGTACCAAGCCCCATATATAGTTAGTATAGTTGGTAACCTTGGTATTGTGTGTAGGAGATTCGGTATAACTATAATTTCGTTCTCCATTTACATGCCCGTAGTGTCTTTAAGTGTTATGTAGTTTTGCCTGAAACGCAAAAATAAAACAAAGCAATTAAAGCCGTAAGTGGCTCAAATTGTGCTGTAGTGATTGAAGAACTTTTGTCGGAAGTTGGATTCGAACCCACGCCTTACTTGGGAGAACAGAATACCAGAATAGAGTAGGTTAAGTCCAGCCTTGGCTTCCAAGCTGACGTTTTTCTACATATGTGCTTGTGTATCATGGACAGTAAGAGGGGGCAGGCAAGGAGAGAATTTCTCTCTTTGGGGATCAATAGAGTGTTGTTATTATAACGTCTAAAAAGTATGATGGTCTGTCGATAAATCAATAAGAAAATAAATGAAGTCGTTTTCGCGAACACGCTGGAAAAGCCAGGGGCCGGACCGACTGTAGGGGGCGTGGCCAGAGACAGCCATCTCAGGCTGTCAAGTCTCCCGTTTTGGCCGGGAAACTACCGTATTTTACTTCTCTTTCCCGCCGTCCTCCCGTATTAGTATTTTCCCGTAAATCTCCCTTATATTATATAGTTGCTGGATAGTGTAGTGGTAAGATCGCCGCCTTTCACACGGGAGACCGGGGTTCGAATCCCGGTTGTGGCCAAAAATATATTTTATATATTTTATATATTTTATATATTTATATTTATATTATATTTTATATAATTTATATTATTTTATATTTCCTGTCTTAAAATGTAAGGGATACTGGAGCCTGGTTGCGGTGGTGGGATGGCTCACGGCGGGTGCCGGAAAATTTCCTTTATTTTCAAATCCAAACCTTGACAGGTATGCTGCTGTTCCAAATCATGGGTGCATGTTACAAGTGCGGAACAAGATCGCCGCCTTTCACACGGGAGACCGGGGTTCGAATCCCGGTTGTGGCCAAAAATATATTTTATATATTTTATATATTTATATTATATTTATATTATATTTTTTATATATTGTATTATATAGTTGCTGGATAGTGTAGTGGTAAGATCGCCGCCTTTCACACGGGAGACCGGGGTTCGAATCCCGGTTGTGGCCAGAAACAACTGCTATCACAACTAGAGATTGATGAGGTACAACACGATTGCTACGACAAGGGGGAGCCAGGACGACAGGTCAGGGGGGAGATATCATCATCCCCACATTCCGAGATTGGGTACCAAGCCCCATATATATTAGTAGGCTGAATACAAGAGCAGCTGACCTGAGAAATAAGAAATAAGCTAAGCTGGAAACCTGGACCCTCCGACCAAGAATGCGTGAAGTACCCTCAGAAGGTCTACTAGAAGATGTACGTAGAAGACAGATCAGCTGATCTACACCACAGCAACAGTAAGATTTGAAGGACCCGGCATGAAAAATAGAATAGTTCTCGTCATTGTGTATCATGGACAGTAAGAGGGGGATCAATAGAGTGTTGTTATTATAACGTCTAAAAAGTATGATGATAATGAAGTCGTTTTCGCGAACACGCTGGAAAAGCCAGGGTGTAGGGGGCGTGGCCAGAGACAGCCTGCTGACCATCTCAGGCTGTCAAGTCTCCCGTTTTGGCCGGGAAACTACCGTATTTTACTTCTCTTTCCCGCCGTCCTCCCGTATTAGTATTTTCCCGTAAATCTCCCTTATATTATATAGTTGCTGGATAGTGTAGTGGTAAGATCGCCGCCTTTCACACGGGTTCGAATCCCGGTTGTGGCCAAAAATTTATTTTATATATTTTATATATTTTATATATTTATATTTATATTATATTTTATATAATTTATATTATTTTATATTTCCTGTCTTAAAATGTAAGGGATACTGGAGCCTGGTTGCGGTGGTGGGATGGCTCACGGCGGGTGCCGGAAAATTTCCTTTATTTTCAAATCCAAACCTTGACAGGTATGCTGCTGTTCCAAATCATGGGTGCATGTTACAAGTGCGGAACATATTTTAACTTAGTACTAACTTAGCATCATATTTGATCTGATTCGACTGAATATCCCAGGTTTCCATCTCTCATGCATCTGGTGTGACGTGTTTTCAGACTCTCAGGCTGGCGCCTGAGAAACGTCTCACTCCGGCCAGCTGACCAAAGTTGGTAACCTTGGTATTGTGTGTAGGAGATTCGGTATAACTATAATTTCGTTCTCCATTTGCATGCCCGAAGTGTCTTTAAGTGTTATGTAGTTTTGCCTGAAACGCAAAAATAAAACAAAGCAATTAAAGCCGATCAGTGGCTCAAATTGTGCTGTAGCGATTGAAGAACTTTTGTCGGAAGTTGGATTCGAACTTGGGATGCCTTACTTGGGAGAACAGAATACCAGAATAGAGTAGGTTAAGTCCAGCCTTGGCTTCCAAGCTGATGTTTTTCTACATATGTGCTTGTGTATCATGGACAGTAAGAGGGGGCAGGCAAGGAGAGAATTTCTCTCTTTGGGGATCAATAGAGTGTTGTTATTATAACGTCTAAAAAGTATGATGGTCTGTCGATAAATCAATAACAATATCAATGAAGTCAATGTTTATCTAAAGGAATCAGAATTCAGGAAAAGCCAGGGGCCGGACCGAGTGTAGGGGGCGTGGCCAGAGACAGCCTGCTGACTGTTCCAAATCATGGGTGCATGTTACAAGTCCGGAACATATTTTAACTTAGTACTAACTTAGCATCATATTTGATCTGATTCGACTGAATATCCCAGGTTTCCATCTCTCATGCATCTGGTGTGACGTGTTTTCAGACTCTCAGGCTGGCGCAAAGAAATCTTACGGGAATTGAACGTCTCACTCCGGTCAGCTGACCAAAGTTGGTAACCTTGGTATTGTGTGTAGGAGATTCGGTATAACTATAATTTCGTTCTCCATTTACATGCCCGTAGTGTCTTTAACCGGCTGCACAAACTGGATCCGCCTCCATTACGACACAACTTTGCCCTTATTGGCTTAAGAATTTAGTCACATACATGACGTATATCTGCTATTTCTCCCGAGAAGCAGGTAAAGCAGTGGTAACTGCTTTGTAGTTAATTTACCTGGTAAAATTAAGTTTAAATAAATGATATAAATACTGTAATAGTACTCGTGAGCTTTGTTTATTTGTTATTAGTTATTGTAATGTTGCGCTGCTTTATTTGTTTAATCGTCTAGTCTGTGGAGACATTCAAGTTAATCAAATAAGAATTGCACTGTACACTGTACATGACCATAAAAACTTTGTATCCTTGAAATAAATGTTTTTGATCTTTTCCTTGGCAGTTATCTTTTTACACAGGGCCTCTATGTACACGATAGTTTTTTTTTTCACGACTAACAGTATGGATCAGGAGTTGGTTATTGTAAAAGAAGTAATGTGCATGCAGGTGATATTTGTATAGATTTATCCACACCCTTGTAGCAGTGCTGCCATTGCAGTCAGATCTCGCAAACTAGGAGTATTAGTTGTCTTTATTTCTCTTTATTTCTTGACGCCAACCCTCTCCATTAATCCGGGCTTGGGACTGGCACCTACCTGAGCTGGCTTGCTCCCTTAAGTGGCTGGGTTAGGCTAAACTATATATATATATTTACCAAGACTACAATAAAACATCTCGAAATGTGTAGTCTAGCAAAACGCAGTTTAAAGAAGGTAGCCTACCTGGCGAAATTGCAAACAAATTAAGGGCGTTAGGCAGCCTTTAGATCCTACCCATCATGCACTGCAGTTTTTTGCTAATTCCTCAAATGGAAAACTGTCCATCCATCCATCCATCCATTTTCCAAACCGCTTATCCTACTGGATCGCGGGGGGTCTGGAGCCTATCCCGGAAGCAATGGGCACGAGACAGGGAACAACTCAGGATGGCGGGCCAGCCCATCGCAGGGCACACTCACACACTATTCACTCACGCATACACTCCTATGGGCAATTTAGCAACTCCAATTAGCCTCAGCATGTTTTTGGACTGTGGGGGAAACCAGAGTACCCGGAGGAAACCCCACGATGACATGGGTAGAACATGCAAACTCCACACACATGTGACCCAGGTGGAGACTCGAACCCGGGCCCTAGAGGTGTGAGGCAACAGTGCTAACCACTGCACCACCATGCTGCCCCCTAAATGGAAAACCATTAAATACAAAAGGAAAACAAAAGTGCTGTAAGACTGTATACTTATGTGTATGTTAGTAAAGGCTGTAGCTGACACAACGGACCCCACTAATTAGAAAGGGGTAATTGTACACATGTGGCATCCAGTATGTTCTTCTATAACAGTTTTTAAAAAAAAAAAAAAACTCACATTACACAAATTGGCACTATCAAAACGAGGATTATGGGGAAAATGGGGACTGTGATGGAGATTACATACACGTAGGCATGGTATTTAGTTTTTTTTAATCTGGTCACCTTCCAGAGTAATTGTAAACTAAAACCATCTTCACCCTATTTGATTCTTTATAAATGGACAATCAGTCGTGCAGTAAATGGGGGTATAGAGAGACACAGAGCTTGTCTAACAAGAAACCCTGGGAAGCTAACATTAATAGGGTGGGTATGGATAGCAAAACCATTGATACAGATTACAGATTTATATCTCACCTGAACCCTGGCGGGCTCCGTGCCAATAGGGGTTGGGATTAGGGTTAGTTAACTTAAGTAGTAATATTGATGTGTATATTCTCCTATTCTCCAGTCAGTGAATCGTGAAACGTAATGTTAATATGTTTCTATACCTATATGTTCTGCTTAAAAACCCATAAAGGCAAGCACAGTGTTTAGACATTCTGTTACTTAGACTAGTAAACACTAAGATCCTTCAGCTTTCAATTAACCTGACACAACAGTCTAAACAACAAATGTGTGCCATGTCATTTGTCATCTTTACATCTTGTATCCTTTATATGGTAATTGGATTTTCAAGGTGGAATTGCAGGTCGATCATTTTAAGGATCTAGATGTAAACCTCCCTGGTGTTGCTTTAATATTTTTTTTGCACAATTTGCTTCACACACTTCCTCCAGCAGAGAAGCTTACAATACTACACCCCACCAAATGACTGGATGATGCCTTTTTATTTAAGGTCTGGCTGTGAGCCTCGATTACCGATACACTATCTTCAGGCTCCTGCCGGGATCAGTCAGTATGGTGGACCTTTGGAGGAATGGGTACAAAACCATCAGGAAAGTTTGCAGGTGCTTCAAGAGTATGTGAAGGCTTAGTTGGAGGAACAAGCCACACCACGAAATCGGAAACACAATGAGTTGGTTAATGATTAGGGGTTTGATGAAGGTCAGCTGGTGTGTTTGCGGAACCATGTTCGAGGTAAAATACAGGATCATTGGGATGCCTGTTTGTATATGGTAGTTCGGTGTCCCCAAGATCAGGGTGCAGTTTACTCTGCAACTCCAATGGAGGGGGACGGGGTTGTCCGTCAAGTTCACCGAACAGAGTTGCGTCCAGTACCACAGGGGGTTGTTATGTCAGGGGAAGATGTTCTGGTAATGTCTCCTGAGTCTGGGTTGCCCACAGGGGCAACAGAAATGGAATCGGATGAGGACTCTGTGATTTTACGGGGACAGGGCTGGTGGGAGGGGTCGCAATAGAGCATCCACAAGTAGGCCTCGTATAATGGAGGAGGTTATGTCCCCCCCGAGGTGTAGAGACCAGTTAAACGTTCGGTGAGGTCCACCACTGGTCATCATACCAACCCTTATAAGTTACCACGGTCAGTGAATGATCGTTCGGTTGGGGAGGAAGACCAGTGGTTTGGGGATAGAATTCTTAGCTGTGATCGTTGGGTCATCAATTTCATTTTGGGGGATGGATTGTAGCCAGGCAATTATAGGCAGGTATAGGAACTGCAGTTCGGACTGGAGGCATAGCCGGGGCGAGATGGCTGTGCATGTTCCGATGGTAGGGCATATTGGCAAAGGAGCAGGCACGGGAAAGACAGGCAGGGTCCTGATAGATTTGGTGGAGCATCGGCGGGCATATTGAATTTGCAGTGTAGCAGCCTTTCTGTTTGCTTGTTTCAGGGGTGAACAATCTTATCCGCAAAGGGCCGGTGTGTATGCAGGTTTTCGCTGCAACTCCCTAATTAGATTTCTAATTAGAGGACTGATTAGCTGAAGAGTCCTCATACCTGGTTTTGAAGAGCTGACCTAAAGGTTACCCCAAAAACCTGTTTTTTTTTTGTTTGAATGGGGCAGTGAGTCATGGGGTAAACTACTGTTCTTTAGGGGTTTTCAAGGTGGAATTACGGGTCGATAATTTTAAGGATCAGGTTGTAAACCTCCCTGGTGTTGCTTTAATATGTTTTATCTGAGGTTGTATCGTGTATTATCAAGCCAGCCGGCTTAGTGGCCTCGGGAGCGGGGTTTAGTGGGAGCAGCTGGCTAGTTTTATTTTCTTTTTTGTTTGTGTCTTTTTCTTTGTTGTATGTATATTTTGGGTTCATTATTAGGCAGGCTGGGCCTTTTGGCACCTGTAGTCTGGGTGCTGGATTGCCCATAGGGGTCTTTTTTATTGCTGTGATTTGCTGTGTCATTCACTAGTGTGATTTGTGCTGGATGTGTTTTTAAGGTTGTGCTGTGGCGTGTACCTGAGCAAACTTTGGGCAACCTGTTCTCTTGTTGGCTTTATTGACAAAGGGTGGATTAGTCTAATTACGGCCTGCTACAAATAGCTGCATATAACGTATAAAAAAAATCACCTTATGGGTGCTCCGTAGGGTAGCAAGATCTTGAGTTTTTTTTACAGTACTCGGGTACGTTTTAAAATTTTCGACCAATCAGCAAACATTATTCTGACAGCATAGCTGGGAAACCAATGAAAAGTGAGTGCAACGTTCTAGAACTTGACTTCGGGTTGACGCTCCCTATAAAAGAGCTGGGTACTGCTTCAAGGCGTTCAGTTGGCGCTACCTCCTGATAGAGTAGCACTGTACGGCTCTTGTTCCGTAAAACAACATCAAAAGGATGAAAAAAAAAACAATATTTAAAGAAGACGAAAAAAATCAATTTTTAAAGAAGACGAAAAAAACATCGTCTAAAAAAATAAGCCAAAAAAATAATATCCGAAGAAGGAAAAACATGCAAAGTAAAAAAAAACAAACAAAAATAAAAAACAATATCCAAAGAAGAAGGAAAAAAACATCCAAAGGGAGAAAAGAAGAACTGAAGGGCCAACGAGGTAGGAGGAAATACAAATTTCGTTTCAGCACCGTTGGAGTGCCAAGCCGTGAAAAGCATTTGGCCAGAAGACAAGGTAAGTGTTGTATCTGTTATTTTAAAACAGCGCTTTTCAAAATGCTGCTTTATAATCGTTTGAGATCGTTAGCCAGTGTGACAGGCTGAAGGCTTTTTGAGTTTTACCAACATAAAGTTTTATTTCTGTATTAGGACATTGTCAGGAACAATGATGTGTTCATCGCTATGATGTGGTCAAAAAGCGATGCATTGAATCTTAGAAACATTTGTGATTTTTCAAACGATGCTTTTCCTTTTATTTAATCAGTAAAATTTCCATCGGTTTTATATAGTGCCCCTTGAAATATGTCTTTAGCTCATTTTCCGGGCATTTTACTAGAATGCATCCTGAGAAATACACAAGCTCTGCTGCATTTCCGTGCCTCGATGTTTAGTGCCGAGTATAATTGTTGCAGTTGCCTTTTATATATTCCATGAGACCTGTTGGTACCAAGAGAAGTGTGAGACTGTCAGGGTGAATTTATCATACAATCGCACGCATAAATACCTGAGGGTTGCCAGTCCTTTTGCGTTGTTACAGGAGGACTAGAGCTGACGAGTGTGTTTCTACACACTATCAAGGGCATTGTAGTACAGTTTTCTCAGGTGGGAGAATGCTGCCGATCTCCTATTTGACAATACAGCCCTTGATATATTAGAATATTACAGAACTAGAAGCCTTTTGCAAGGAAGAATGTGAGAAAATCCCAAGTACAAGAACTGAAAGCCTTTCAGCTGGCTATAAGAAGCGCTTGTAAGCTGTGATATCTGGCAGAGGAGGTGTTACTAAGTACTGATTACGTAGGGTGCCCAAACTTTTGCAGAGTGCCATAATAATGTTTTTATTTTGTAATTTTGTTCAATTTATGGCATAAAAAGTAACTATTCATCAATGTTTGCTGAAAATATTGTGTATTTTTCCCCCAGTTCCTAAAGAGACTGTATTAACTGATATTGTTGCTTTTGTAATTGAAAAGATGTTATTTGTCAAGGGGTGCCAAACCTTTGCATAAGACTGTACACAGTGTGTGTATGTGTTTATGTGAGTGTGTGTCTGTGTGTGTGTGTGTGTATATATATATATGTGTGTGTGTGTATATATTTCTGTATATGCATGTGTATATATATATTTATATATAGTTCACACACATTCAAACTTATTTGAATACACATTCAAAATTATTTTTATTATTATTATTTTCGTTTTTTTTTTTTTTTTGTGTTTTAAAATTTTTTATTTTTGCAATGGAAATAAAAATAAAGCAGTCCTCCGTAGAGGAGGGGTGGTGGAGGGAATATATATATATATATACATATATATAAAATAATTGTCACACAACTGGGGTGACATGCCTTTCCTGCTCACCCAATTTTAGTGCACTTTAGTTATGCATAATGACCTTCTAGTCTCGATACACCCATATATATATATGTATATATATATATAGTTTTTTTTGTTTTTTTTTTTGCAATAGACAATAAAAATAACGCAGTTCTCCATAAAGGAGGGATGGTGGATGGAATATATATATACATATATATAAAATAATTGTCACACAACCTGGGTGACATGCCTTGCCTGCTCACCCAGTTTTAGTGCACCTTAGTTATTCATAATGACCATCTAGTCTCGATACACCCATAAATATATATGTATATATATATAGTTTTTTTTGTTTTTTTTTTTGCAATAGACAATAAAAATAACGCAGTTCTCCATAAAGGAGGGATGGTGGATGGAATATATATATACATATATATAAAATAATTGTCACACAACTTGGGTGACATGCCTTGCCTGCTCACCCAATTTTAGTGCAACTTAGTTATCCATAATGACCAACTAGTCTCGATACACCCATATATATATATATATGTACATATATATATAGTTTTTTTATTAGCAATAGAAAAGAAAAATAACGCAGTTCTCCGTAAAGGAGGGATGGTGGATGGAATATATATATATATATATACATTTATATAAAATAATTGTCACACAACCTGGGTGACATGCCTTGCCTGCTCACCCAATTTTAGTGCACCTTAGTTATCCATACTGACCATCTAGTCTCGACACACCCATATATATATATATATATATATATATATATATATATATATGTATATATATATAGATATTTTTTCTTTTTCTTGTGTTTTTTTTTCGCAATGGATATTAAAAATAAAGCAGTCCTCCGTAAAGGAGGGGTGGTGGAGGGAATATATATATACATATATATATAAAATAATTGTCACACAACTGGGTGACATGCCTTGCCTGCTCACCCAATTTTAGTGCAACTTAGTTATCCATAATGACCAACTAGTCTCGATACACCCATATATATATATATATGTACATATATATAGTTTTTTTATTAGCAATAGAAAAGAAAAATAACGCAGTTCTCCGTAAAGGAGGGATGGTGGATGGAATATATATATATATATATATATATATATATATATATATATATATATATATATATATATATATATATACATTTATATAAAATAATTGTCACACAACCTGGGTGACATGCCTTGCCTGCTCACCCAATTTTAGTGCACTTTAGTTATCCATACTGACCATCTAGTCTCGACACACCCATATATATATATATATATATATATATATATATATATATATGTATATATAGATATTTTTTCTTTTTCTTGTGTTTTTTTTTTTCGCAATGGATATTAAAAATAAAGCAGTCCTCCGTAAAGGAGGGATGGTGGATGGAATATATATATAAAATAATTGTCACACAACCGGGGTGACATGCCTTGCCTGCTCACCCAATTTTAGTGCACCTTAGTTATTCATAATGACCATCTAGTCTCGATACACCCATAAATATATATGTATATATATATAGTTTTTTTATTAGCAATAGAAAAGAAAAATAACGCAGTTCTCCGTAAAGGAGGGATGGTGGATGGAATATATATATATATATATACATTTATATAAAATAATTGTCACACAACCTGGGTGACATGCCTTGCCTGCTCACCCAATTTAGTGCACTTTAGTTATCCATAATGACCATCTAGTCTCGATACACCCATGAATATATATGTATATATATATATATATATATATAATATATATATATATATATATATATATATATATAGTTTTTCTGTTTTTTTTTTTGCAATAGACAATAAAAATAACGCAGTTCTCCGTAAAGGAGGGATGGTGGATGGAATATGTATATGCATATATATAAAATAATTGTCACACAACCTGGGTGACATGCCTTGCCTGCTCACCCAATTTTAGTGCACCTCAGTTATCCATACTGACCATCTAGTCTCGACACACCCCATATAATATTATATATATAATATATTAATATATATATATGTATATTAATAGATATTTTTTCTTTTTCTTGTGTTTTTTTTTTCGCAATGGATATTAAAAATAAAGCAGTCCTCCGTAAAGGAGGGGTGGTGGAGGGAATATATATATACATTTATATAAAATAATTGTCACACAACTGGGGAGACATGCCCTTGCCTGCTCACCCAATTTTAGTGCACCTTAGTTATCCATAATGACCAACTAGTCTCGATACACCCATAAATATATATATATATATGTACATATATATAGTTTTTTTATTAGCAATAGAAAAGAAAAATAACGCAGGTTCTCCGTAAAGGAGGGATGGTGGATGGAATATATACATACATATATATAAAATAATTGTCACAACAACCTGGGTGACATGCCTGCCTGCTCACCCAATTTTAGTGCAACTTAGTTACGATACACCCATAAATATATATGTATATATATAGTTTTTTTTTTTTCGCAATGGACAATAAAAATAACGCAGTTCTCCGTAAAGGAGGGATGGTGGATGGAATATATATATAAAATAATTGTCACACAACCGGGGTGACATGCCTTGCCTGCTCACCCAATTTTAGTGCACCTTAGTTATTCATAATGACCATCTAGTCTCGATACACCCATAAATATATATGTATATATATGTATTGTTTTTTTTTTTTTTTTTTTTTTTGCAATAGACAATAAAAATAGCGCAGTTCTCCATAAAGGAGGGATGGTGGATGGAATATATATATACATATATATAAAATAATTGTCACACAACCTGGGTGGACATGCCTTGCCTGCTCACCCAATTTTAGTGCAACTTAGTTATCCATAATGACCAACTAGTCTCGATACACCATATATATATATATATATATGTACATATATATAGTTTTTTATTAGCAATAGAAAAAGAAAAATAACACAGGTTCTCCGTAAAGGAGGGATGGTGGATGGAATATATATATATATATATATATATATATATATATATATATATATATATATATATATATATATATATACATTTATATAAAATAATTGTCACACAACCTGGGTGACATGCCTTGCCTGCTCACCCAATTTTAGTGCACTTTAGTTATCCATACTGACCATCTAGTCTCGACACACCCATATATATATAATATATATATATGTATATATTAGATATTTTTTCTTTTTCTTGTGTTTTTTTTCGCAATGGATATTAAAAATAAAGCAGTCCTCCGTAAAGGAGGGATGGTGGATGGAATATATATATAAAATAATTGTCACACAACCGGGGTGACATGCCTTGCCTGCTCACCCAATTTTAGTGCACCTTAGTTATTCATAATGACCATCTAGTCTCGATACACCCATAAATATATATGTATATATATATAGTTTTTTTATTAGCAATAAAAAGAAAAATAACGCAGTTCTCCGTAAAGGAGGGATGGTGGATGGAATATATATATATATATATATATATATATATATATATATATACATTTATATAAAATAATTGTCACACAACCTGGGTGACATGCCTTGCCTGCTCACCCAATTTTAGTGCACTTTAGTTATCCAGAATGACCATCTAGTCTCGATACACCCATGATATATATATGTATATATATATATATATATATATATATATATATATATATATATATATATAGTTTTTCTGTTTTTTTTTTTGCAATAGACAATAAAAATAACGCAGTTCTCCATAAAGGAGGGATGGTGGATGGAATATGTATATGCATATATATAAAATAATTGTCACACAACCTGGGTGACATGCCTTGCCCTGCTCACCCAGTTTTAGTGCACCTTAGTTATCCATACTGACCATCTAGTCTCGATACACCCATAAATATATATACTGAACAAAAATATAAACGCAACACTCTTGTTTCTGCTCCCCATTTTTCCATGAGATGGACTTAAAGACCTACAATTCATTCCAGATACACAATATTACCATTTCTCTCAAACATTTCTCACAAATCAGTCTAAATGTGTGATAGTGAGCACTTCTGCTTTGCTGAGATAATCCATCCCACCTCACAGGTGTGCCACATCAAGATGCTGATCTGACCATCATGGGTAGTGCACAGGTGTACCTTATACTGCCCACAATAAATGGCCACCCTGGAATGTGCAGTTTTTTGCTTTATTGGGGGTCTGGGGACTCAGAAACCGGTCAGTATCTGGGTGTGACCACCATTTGCCTCATACAATGCAACACATCTTCTTCGCATAGAGTTTATCAGATTGTCAATTGTGGCCTGTGGAATGTTGGTCCACTCTCTTCAATGGCTGTGCGAAAGTTGTTGGATATTAGTGGGAACTGGTACACGCTGTCGTATACGCCGGTCAAGCACATCCCAAACATGCTCAACGGGTGACATGTCCGGTGAGTATGCTGGCCATGCAAGAACCTGGGACATTTTCAGCTTCCAAGAACTGTGTACAGATCCTTGCAACATGGGGCCGTGCATCATCTGTCTGAGTGGCTGGTCTCAGACGATCTTGGAGGTGAACCTGCTGGATGTGGAGGTCCTGGGCTGGTGTGGTTACACGTGGTCTGCGGTTGTGAGGCCGGTTGGATGTACTGCCATATTCTCTGAAACGCCTTTGGAGACGGCTTATGGTTGAGAAATGAAACATTCAATGCTACGAGCAACAGATCTGGTTGACATTCTGCTGTCAGCATGCCAATTGCACGCTCCCTCAATGCTTGTGGCATCTGTGCATTTTGCTGTGAGACAAAACTGCACATTCCAGGGTGGCCTTTTATTGTGGGCAGTATAAGGTACACCTGTGCACTACCCATGATGTCAGATCAGCATCTTGATGTGGCACACCTGTGAGGTGGGATGGATTATCTCAGCAAAGCAGAAGTGCTCACTATCACACATTTAGACTGATTTGTGAGAAATGTTTGAGAGAAATGGTAATATTGTGTATCTGGAATGAATTGTAGATCTTTAAGTCCATCTCATGAAAAATGGGAGCAAAAACAAAAGTGTTGCGTTTATATTTTTGTTCAGTGTATGTATATGTATACATATAGTTTTTTTTGTGTTTGTGGAAAACGGGTCTTTAATCGGGGAAACGGAGCGGGTAGAGCAGGACGGAACGCAGGCATTGACAAACTACAATGACGGACAGGGCAAACAGGTAAGACCAGGACTTAAAATAGGTCATGACTAATCAAAGTAATCGGGCAAAGCAGGGAGACGATCAGGGAAGCACACGTGGGTAATCAGGGGGCGTGGCACACACGAGGAGCGGACAAGCCGGGCATATATGTATATCTATATAAACCTCATTAATGAGGGACAGGGAACAGAACGGACAGACAGAACTGGCACAGGGGAAGGAGCCAGGACAAGACTTGACATAAGACAGGAAAGGCAGAGAAACAGATCAGAAAGGGGGACACGGAGGGGAACAGGCAGGACAAAAGGACCGGGAGTGAACGAAGGGAACATCGGGGAAAGAGGAGCAGAAGCCAGAGGGACGAGGGACAAAGAGAGGAGGGACAGAGACAGGAGGAACAAAGCGAGGGGGAGCAGAGGCAGGAGGGACAAAGACGGGAGGCCAGGGAGAGAAGGAGGGGGAACCAAGAGGAGCCCGAGGGAGACCCAGCGGGCGACGGGAGGCAGCCGGAAGGGCTGCAGGCGGCCGGGAGGCCGGAGCGGAGGGGCCGAGGAGACGGGGTGAGGGGACAGACGCAGGGACGAAGGAGGGAGTCGGAGGGGGAGACCAGGGAAGGGGACAAAGGAGCTGGAAGGGACCCTGGCGGAGGGCAAGGAGAGAGGGGGAGCCGCAGCAGACGGCGACGTCCTCCGACACGCCAGAGCGGGAGGACCAGCAGGCGAATGAGGAGCCGCCGTCGGGGGGCCCGCAGGCAACCGATAAGACGCCGGAGGAGGGACCGAGGCAGGGCGACGAGGCCGCGGAGGGGGACCCGCAGACGACAGCCGACCCGGAGGGCCAGGACCCGCAGGTGCCGACCAAGCCCTAGCGCCGGCGAGGGAGGGCGAGCCAGGGGGCTGGGCGGGTGGGACCCCAGCCGTGCGTCTGTGTCCTCTCCCCTTATGGGACACAGACATAAGGACCTGCGGCCGGGGTCGGGCTCGTCGGGGGTGAGGGTACCAGAGTCACAGGGGGAGAAGGGACTGGAGTGGGGCCAGGGACTGGAGCTGCAGGCTGCAGAGGGGGCGCCTGCCCGGGAG
>NW_026043362.1:0-42754 GCF_023856365.1 Brienomyrus brachyistius | reverse complement strand
AATATGCTATGCTAATATGCTAATATGCTAATATGCTAATATGCTAATACGCTAATATGCTAACACGCTATGCTAATATGCTAATATGCTAATATGCTAATATGCTAATATGCTATGCTAATATGCTAATATGCTATGCTAATATGCTAATACGCTAAAACGCTATGCTAATATGCTAATATGCTAATATGCTAATATGCTAATAAGCTAATATGCTATGCTAATATGCTAATATGCTAATATGCTAATACGCTAATATGCTAATATGCTATGCTAATATGCTAATATGCTAATATGCTAATATGCTAATATGCTATGCTAATATGCTAATATGCTAATATGCTAATATGCTAATATGCTATATGCTATGCTAATATGCTAATATGCTAATATGCTAATATGCTAATATGCTATGCTAATATGCTAATACGCTAACACGCTATGCTAATATGCTAATATGCTAATATGCTAATATGCTATGCTAATATGCCATGCTAATATGCTATGTTAATATGCTAATATGCTAATATGCTAATATGCTATGCTAATATGCTAATATGCTATGCTAATAAGCTAATATGCTAATATGCTAATATGCTAATATGCTAATATGCTAATATGCTATGCTAATATGCTAATATGCTAATATGCTAATATGCTAATATGCTATGCTAATATGCTAATATGCGAATATGCTAGTATGTTAATATGCTATGCTAATATGCTAATATGCTAATATGCTAATATGCTAATATGCTAATATGCTAATATGCTATGCTAATATGCTAATATGCTAATATGCTAATATGCTATGCTAATATGCTAATATGCTAATATGCTAATATGCTAATATGCTAATATGCTAATATGCTAATATGCTAATATGCTAATATGCTATGCTAATATGCTAATATGCTAATATACTAACATGCTATGCTAATATGCTAATATGCTAATATGCTAATATGCTAATATGCTAATATGCTAATATGCTATGCTAATATGCTAATATGCTAATATGCTAATATGCTAATATGCTATGCTAATATGCTAATATGCTAATATGCTAATATGCCAATATGCTAATATGCTAATATTTTAATACGCTAATATGCTAAGCTATGCTAATATGCTAATATGCTAATATGCTAATATGCTAATATACTAATATGCTAATATGCTATGCTAATATGCTAATATGCTAATACGCTAACACGCTATGCTAATATGCTAATATGCTAATATGCTAATATGCTAATATGCTATGTTAATATGCTAATATGCTAATATGCTATGCTAATATGCTAATATGCTAATATGCTAATATGCTAATATGCTATGCTAATATGCTAATATGCTAATATGCTAATATGCTAATATACTAATATGCTAATATGCTAATATGCTAATATGCCAATATGCTAATATGCTATGCTAATATGTTAATATGCTAATATGCTAATATGCTAATATGCTAATATGCTAATATGCTAATATGCTATGCTAATATGCTAATATGCTAATATGCTAATATGCTAATATGCTAATATGCTAATATGCTATGCTAATATGCTAATATGCTAATACATTAACATGCTATGCTAATATGCTAATATGCTAATATGCTAATGTGCTAATATGCTAATATGCTAATATGCTATGCTAATATGCTAATATGCTATGCTAATATGCTAATATGCTAATATGCTAATATGCTAATATGCTATGCTAATATGTTAATATGCTAATATGCTAATATGCTAATATGCTAATATGCTAATATGCTAATATGCTAATATGCTAATATGCTAATATGCTAATATGCTAATATGCTAATATGCTAATATGCTAATATGCTATGCTAATATGCTAATATGCTAATATGCTAATATGTTAATATGCTAATATGCTAATATGCTAATATGCTATGCTAATATGCTAATATGCTAATATGCTAATATGCTAAAACGCTATGCTAATATGCTAATATGCTAATATGCTAATATGCTAATATGCTATGCTAATATGCTAATATGCTAATATGCTAATATGCTAATATGCTAATATGCTATGCTAATATGCTAATATGCTAATATGCTAATATGCTAATATGTTAATATGCTAATATGCTAATATGCTAATATGCTATGCTAATATGCTAATATGCTAATATGCTAATATGCTAATATGCTATGCTAATATGCTAATATGCTAATACACTAACACGCTATGCTAATATGCTAATATGCTAATATGCTAATATGCTAATATGCTATGCTAATATGCTATATGCTAATATGCTAATATGCTAATATGCTAATATGCTAATATGCTATGCTAATATGCTAATATGCTAATATGCTATGCTAATATGCTAATATGCTAATATGCTAATATGCTAATATGCTAATATGCTATGCTAATATGCTAAAATGCTGATATGCTAATATGCTATGCTAATATGCTAATATGCTAATATGCTATGCTAATATGCTAATATGCTAATATACTAATATGCTAATATGCTAATATGCTATGCTAATATGCTAATATGCTAATACACTAACACGCTATGCTAATATGCTAATATGCTAATATGCTAATATGCTAATATGCTATGCTAATATGCTAATATGCTAATATGCTAATATGCTAATATGCTATGCTAATATGCTAATATGCTAATATGCTAATATGCTAATACGCTAATATGCTAACACGCTATGCTAATATGCTAATATGCTAATATGCTAATATGCTAATATGCTAATATGCTAATATGCTATGCTAATATGCTAATATGCTATGCTAATATGCTAATACGCTAAAACGCTATGCTAATATGCTAATATGCTAATATGCTAATATGCTAATAAGCTAATATGCTATGCTAATATGCTAATATGCTAATATGCTAATACGCTAATATGCTAATATGCTATGCTAATATGCTAATATGCTAATATGCTAATATGCTAATATGCTATGCTAATATGCTAATATGCTAATATGCTAATATGCTAATATGCTAATATGCTATGCTAATATGCTAATATGCTAATATGCTAATATGCTATGCTAATATGCTAATACGCTAACACGCTATGCTAATATGCTAATATGCTAATATGCTAATATGCTATGCTAATATGCCATGCTAATATGCTATGTTAATATGCTAATATGCTAATATGCTAATATGCTATGCTAATATGCTAATATGCTATGCTAATAAGCTAATATGCTAATATGCTAATATGCTAATATGCTAATATGCTAATATGCTATGCTAATATGCTAATATGCTAATATGCTAATATGCTAATATGCTATGCTAATATGCTAATATGCGAATATGCTAGTATGTTAATATGCTATGCTAATATGCTAATATGCTAATATGCTAATATGCTAATATGCTAATATGCTAATATGCTATGCTAATATGCTAATATGCTAATATGCTAATATGCTATGCTAATATGCTAATATGCTAATATGCTAATATGCTAATATGCTATGCTAATATGCTAATATGCTAATATGCTAATATGCCAATATGCTAATATGCTAATATTTTAATACGCTAATATGCTAAGCTATGCTAATATGCTAATATGCTAATATGCTAATATGCTAATATGCTAATATGCTATGCTAATATACTAATATGCTAATATGCTAATATGCTAATATGCTAATATGCTAATATGCTATGCTAATATGCTAATATGCTAATATGCTAATATGCTATGCTAATATGCTAATATGCTAATATGCTAATATGCTAATATGCTAATATGCTATGCTAATATGCTAATATGCTATGCTAATATGCTAATATGCTATGCTAATATGCTAATATGCTAATATGCTAATATGCTAATATGCTAATATGCTAATATGCTAATATGCTATGCTAATATGCTAATATGCTAATATGCTAATATGCTAATATGCTAACATGCTAATATGCTATGCTAATATGCTAATATGCTAATATGCTAATATGCTAATATGCTAATATGCTAATATGCTAATATGCTAATATGCTAATAGGCTAATATGCTATGCTAATATGCTAATATGCTAATACACTAACACGCTATGCTAATATGCTAATACGCTAACATGCTATGCTAATATGCTAATATGCTAATACGCTAACATGCTATGCTAATATGCTAATATGCTAATATGCTAATATGCTAATATGCTAATACGCTAACATGCTATGCTAATATGCTAATATGCTAATATGCTAATATGCTAATATGCTAATATGCTATGCTGCTATACTAATATGCTATATGCTAATATGGTAATATGCTAATATGCTATGCTAATATGCTAATATGCTAATATGCTAATATGCTAATATGCTATGCTAATATGCTAATATGCTAATATGCTAATATGCTAATACGCTATATGCTAACACGCTATGCTAATATGCTAATATGCTAATATGCTAATATGCTAATATGCTAATATGCTAATATGCTATGCTAATATGCTAATATGCTATGCTAATATGCTAATACGCTAAAACGCTATGCTAATATGCTAATATGCTAATATGCTAATATGCTAATAAGCTAATATGCTATGCTAATATGCTAATATGCTAATATGCTAATACGCTAATATGCTAATATGCTATGCTAATATGCTAATATGCTAATATGCTAATATGCTAATATGCTATGCTAATATGCTAATATGCTAATATGCTAATATGCTAATATGCTAATATGCTATGCTAATATGCTAATATGCTAATATGCTAATATGCTATGCTAATATGCTAATACGCTAACACGCTATGCTAATATGCTAATATGCTAATATGCTAATATGCTATGCTAATATGCCATGCTAATATGCTATGTTAATATGCTAATATGCTAATATGCTAATATGCTATGCTAATATGCTAATATGCTATGCTAATAAGCTAATATGCTAATATGCTAATATGCTAATATGCTAATATGCTAATATGCTATGCTAATATGCTAATATGCTAATATGCTAATATGCTAATATGCTATGCTAATATGCTAATATGCGAATATGCTAGTATGTTAATATGCTATGCTAATATGCTAATATGCTAATATGCTAATATGCTAATATGCTAATATGCTAATATGCTATGCTAATATGCTAATATGCTAATATGCTAATATGCTATGCTAATATGCTAATATGCTAATATGCTAATATGCTAATATGCTATGCTAATATGCTAATATGCTAATATGCTAATATGCCAATATGCTAATATGCTAATATTTTAATACGCTAATATGCTAAGCTATGCTAATATGCTAATATGCTAATATGCTAATATGCTAATATGCTAATATGCTATGCTAATATACTAATATGCTAATATGCTAATATGCTAATATGCTAATATGCTAATATGCTATGCTAATATGCTAATATGCTAATATGCTAATATGCTATGCTAATATGCTAATATGCTAATATGCTAATATGCTAATATGCTAATATGCTATGCTAATATGCTAATATGCTATGCTAATATGCTAATATGCTATGCTAATATGCTAATATGCTAATATGCTAATATGCTAATATGCTAATATGCTAATATGCTAATATGCTATGCTAATATGCTAATATGCTAATATGCTAATATGCTAATATGCTAACATGCTAATATGCTATGCTAATATGCTAATATGCTAATATGCTAATATGCTAATATGCTAATATGCTAATATGCTAATATGCTAATAGGCTAATATGCTATGCTAATATGCTAATATGCTAATACACTAACACGCTATGCTAATATGCTAATACGCTAACATGCTATGCTAATATGCTAATATGCTAATACGCTAACATGCTATGCTAATATGCTAATATGCTAATATGCTAATATGCTAATATGCTAATACGCTAACATGCTATGCTAATATGCTAATATGCTAATATGCTAATATGCTAATATGCTAATATGCTATGCTGCTATACTAATATGCTAATATGCTAATATGGTAATATGCTAATATGCTATGCTAATATGCTAATATGCTAATATGCTAATATGCCTAATATGCTAATATGCTAATATGCTAATATGCTAATATGCTAATATGCTATGCTAATATGCTAATATGCAAATATGCTATGCTAATATGCTAATATGCTAATATGCTATGCTAATATGCTAATATGCTAATATGCTAATATGCTAATATGCTAATATGCTAATATGCTAATATGCTATGCTAATATGCTAATATGCTAATATGCTAATATGCTATGCTGCTATGCTAATATGCTAATATGCTAATATGCTAATATGCTAATATGCTATGCTAATATGCTAATATGCTAATATGCTAATATGCTAATATGCTAATATGCTAATATGCTAATATGCTAATATGCTATGCTAATATGCTAATATGCTAATATGCTATATGCTCTGCTATGCTAATATGCTAATATGCTAATATGCTATGCTAATATGCTAATATGCTAATATGCTATGCTAATATGCTAATATGCTAATATGCTAATATGCTAATATGCTAATATGCTAATATGCTATGCTAATATGCAAATATGCTATGCTAATATGCTAATATGCTAATATGCTAATATGCTAATATGCTAATATGCTAATATGCTAATATGTTAATATGCTAATATGCTAATGTGCTAATATGCTAATACGCTAACACGCTATGCTAATATGCTATGCTAATATGCTAATATGCTAATATGCTAATATGCTAATATGCTATGCTAATATGCTAATATGCTAATATGCTAATATACTAATATGCTAATATGCTAATATGCTATGCTAATATGCTAATATGCTAATATGCTAATATGCTAATATGCTAATATGCTAATATGCTAATATGCTAATATGCTAATATGTTAATACGCTAATATGCTAATATGCTAATATGCTAATGCTAATATGCTAATATGCTAATATGCTATGCTATGCTATGCTAATATGCTAATATGCTAATATGCTAATATGCTAATATGCTAATATACTATGCTAATATGCTAATATGCTAATATGCTAATATGCTAATATGCTTTGCGAATATGCTAATATGCTAATATGCTAATATGCTAATATGCTAATATGCTATGCTAATATGCTAATATGCTAATACACTAACACGCTATGCTAATATGCTAATATGCTAATATGCTAATTTGCTAATATGCTAATATGCTAATAGGCTAATATGCTATGCTAATATGCTAATATGCTATGCTAATATGCTAATATGCTAATATGCTAATATGCTAATACGCTAATATGCTAACACGCTATGCTAATATGCTAATATGCTAATATGCTAATATGCTAATATGCTATGCTAATATGCTAATATGCTATGCTAATATGCTAATATGCTAATACGCTAACACGCTATGCTAATATGCTAATATGCTAATATGCTAATATGCTAATATGCTATGCTAATATGCTAATATGCTAATATGCTAATATGCTAATATGCTATGCTAATATGCTAATATGCTAATATGCTAATATGCTAATATACTATGCTAATATGCTAATATGCTAATATGCTATGCTAATATGCTAATATGCTAATATGCTAATATGCTAATATGCTAATATGCTAATATGCTATGCTAATATGCTAATACGCTAACACGCTAACACGCTATGCTAATATGCTAATATGCTAATATGCTAATATGCTAATATGCTATGCTAATATGCTAATATGCTAATATGCTAATATGCTAATATGCTAATATGCTAATATGCTAATATGCTATGCTAATATGCTAATATGTTAATATGTTAATATGCTAATATGCTAATATGCTATGCTAATATGCTAATATGCTAATATGCTAATATGCTAATATGTTAATATGCTATGCTAATATACTAATATACTAATATGCTAATATGCTAATATGCTAATATGCTAATATGCTAATATGCTATGCTAATATGTTAATATGCTAATATGCTAATATGCTAATATGCTAATATGCTAATATGCTAATATGCTAATATGCTAATATGCTAATAATATGCTAATATGCTAATATGCTAATATGCTAATATGCTAATATGCTAATATGCTAATATGCTATGCTAATATGCTAATATGCTAATACACTAACACGCTATGCTAATATGCTAATATGCTAATATGCTAATATGCTAATATGCTAATATGCTATGCTAATATGCTAATACGCTAACACGCTATGCTAATATGCTAATATGCTAATATGCTAATATGCTAATATGCTAATATGCTATGCTAATATGCTAATATGCTAATATGCTATGCTAATATGCTAATATGCTAATATGCTAATATGCTAATATGCTATGCTAATATGCTAATATGCTAATATGCTAATATGCTAATATGCTAATATGCTAATATGCTAATATGCTAATATGCTAATATGCTATGCTAATATGCTAATATGCTAATATACTAATATGCTAATATGCTATGCTAATATGCTAATATACTAATATGCTAATATGCTAATATGCTAATATGCTAATATGCTATGCTAATATGCTAATATGCTAATATACTAATATGCTAATATGCTATGCTAATATGCTATGCTAATATGCTAATATACTAATATGCTAATATGCTAATATGCTAATATGCTATGCTAATATGCTAATATGCTAATATGCTAATATGCTAATATGCTAATATGCTATGCTAATATGCTAATATGCTAATATGCTAATATGCTAATATGCTATGCTAATATGCTAATATGCTAATATGCTAATATGCTAATATGCTATGCTAATATGCTAATATGCTAATATGCTATATGCTAATATGCTAATATGCTATGCTAATATGCTAATATGCTAATATGCTAATATGCTAATATGCTATGCTAATATGCTAATATGCTAATATGCTAATATGCTAATATGCTAATATGCTATGCTAATATGCTAATATGCTAATATGCTAATATGCTAATATGCTATATGCTATGCTAATATGCTAATATGCTAATATGCTAATATGCTATGCTAATATGCTAATATGCTAATATGCTAATATGCTAATATGCTAATATGCTAATACGCTAATATGCTAACAAGCTATGCTAATATGCTAATAAGCTAATATGCTATGCTAATATGCTAATATGCTAATATGCTAATATGCTAATAGGCTAATATGCTAATATGCTATGCTAATATGCTAATATGCTAATATGCTAATATGCTAATATGCTAATATGCTAATATGCTAATACACTAACACGCTATGCTAATATGCTAATATGCTAATATGCTATGCTAATATGCTAATATGCTAATATGCTAATATGCTATGCTAATATGCTAATATGCTAATATTCTAATATGCTAATATGCTAATATGCTAATACGCTAATATGCTAAGCTATGCTAATATGCTAATATGCTATGCTAATATGCTAATATGCTAATATGATAATATGCTAATATGCTATGCTAATATGCTAATATGCTAATACGCTAATATGCTAATATGCTAATATGTTAATATGCTAATATGCTATGCTAATATGCTAATATGCTAATATGCTAATATGCTAATATGCTAATATGCTAATATGCTATGCTAATATGCTAATATGCTAATATGCTAATATGCTAATATGCTAATATGCTAATAGGCAAATATGCTATGCTAATATGCTAATATGCTAATATGCTATGCAAATATGCTAATATACTAATATACTAATATACTAATATGCTAATATGCTATGCTAATATGCTAATATGCTAATATGCTAATATGCTAATATGCTAATATGCTAATATGCTAATATGCTATTGCTAATATGCTAATATGCTAATATGCTAATATGCTAATATGCTAATATGCTATGCTAATATGCTAATATGCTAATATGCTAATATGCTAATATGCTAATACGCTAATATGCTAACAAGCTATACTAATATGCTAATATGCTAATATGCTAATATGCTAATATGTTAATATGTTATGTTAATATGCTAATATGCTATGCTAATATGCTAATATGCTAATTATGCTAATATGCTAATATGCTAATATGCTAATATGCTAATACGCTAATATGCTAACAAGCTATGCTAATATGCTAATAAGCTAATATGCTATGCTAATATGCTAATATGCTAATATGCTAATATGCTATGCTAATATGCTAATATGCTAATATGCTAATATGCTAATATGCTAATATGCTAATAGGCTAATATGCTAATATGCTATGCTAATATGCTAATATGCTAATATGCTAATATGCTAATATGCTAATATGCTAATATGCTAATACACTAACACGCTATGCTAATATGCTAATATGCTAATATGCTATGCTAATATGCTAATATGCTAATATGCTAATATGCTATGCTAATATGCTAATATGCTAATATTCTAATATGCTAATATGCTAATATGCTAATACGCTAATATGCTAAGCTATGCTAATATGCTAATATGCTATGCTAATATGCTAATATGCTAATATGATAATATGCTAATATGCTATGCTAATATGCTAATATGCTAATACGCTAATATGCTAATATGCTAATATGTTAATATGCTAATATGCTATGCTAATATGCTAATATGCTAATATGCTAATATGCTAATATGCTAATATGCTATGCTAATATGCTAATATGCTAATATGCTAATATGCTAATATGCTAATATGCTAATATGCTAATAGGCAAATATGCTATGCTAATATGCTAATATGCTAATATGCTATGCAAATATGCTAATATACTAATATACTAATATACTAATATGCTAATATGCTATGCTAATATGCTAATATGCTAATATGCTAATATGCTAATATGCTAATATGCTAATATGCTAATATGCTATGCTAATATGCTAATATGCTAATATGCTAATATGCTAATATGCTAATATGCTATGCTAATATGCTAATATGCTAATATGCTAATATGCTAATATGCTAATACGCTAATATGCTAACAAGCTATACTAATATGCTAATATGCTAATATGCTAATATGCTAATATGTTAATATGTTATGTTAATATGCTAATATGCTATGCTAATATGCTAATATGCTAATATGCTAATACGCTAATATGCTAACAAGCTATGCTAATATGCTAATATGCTAATATGCTAATATGCTAATATGCTAATATGTTAATATGTTATGCTAATATGCTATGCTAATATGCTAATATGCTAATATGCTAATATGCTAATATGCTAATATGCTATGCTAATATGCTAATATGCTAATATGCTAATATGCTAATATGCTAATATGCTAACAAGCTATGCTAATATGCTAATATGCTAATATGCTAATATGCTAATACGCTAACACGCTATGCTAATATGCTAATATGCTAATATGCTAACATGCTAATATGCTAATATGCTAATATGCTAACATGCTAATATGCTAATATGCTAATATGCTAATGCTAATATGCTAATATGCTAATATGCTAATATGCTATGCTAATATGCTAATATGCTAATATGCTAATATGCTAATATGATATGCTAATATGCTAATATGCTAATATGCTAATATGCTAATATACTAATACGCTAACATGCTATGCTAATATGCTAATATGCTAATATGCTAATATGCTATGCTAATATGCTAATATGCTAATATGATAATATGCTAATATGCTATGCTAATATGCTAATATGCTAATATGCTAATATGCTAATATGCTAATATGCTAATACGCTAATACGCTAATATGCTATGCTAATATGCTAATATGCTAATACGCTAGCACGCTATGCTAATATGCTAATATGCTAATATGCTAATATGCTAATATGCTATGCTATGCCTAATATGCTAATATGCTAATATGCTATGCTAATATGCTAATATGCTAATATGCTAAAATGCTAATATGCTAATATGCTAATATGCTAATATGCTAATATGCTAATATGCTAATATGCTAATATGCTAATGCGTAATATGCTAATATGCTAATATGCTAATATGCTAATATGCTAATATGCTAATACGCTAATATGCTAATATGCTAATATGCTATGCTAATATGCTAATATGCTAATATGCTAATATGCTAATATGCTAATATGCTAATATGCTATGCTAATATGCTAATATGCTAATATGCTAATATGCTATGCTAATATGCTAATATGCTATGCTAATATGCTAATATGCTAATATGCTAATATGCTAATATGCTATGCTATGCTAATATGCTAATATGCTAATATGCTAATATGCTAATATACTAATATGCTAATATGCTATGCTAATATGCTAATATGCTAATATGCTAATATGCTAATATGCTAATATGCTAATATGCTAATATGCTAATATGCTAATATGTTATGCTAATATGCTAATATGCTAATATGCTAATATGCTAAAGCTATGCTAATATGCTAATATGCTAATATGCTATGCTAATATGCTAATATGCTAATATGCTAATATATGCTAATATGCTAATATGCTAATATGCTAATATGCTAATTGCTAATATGCTAATATGCTAATATGCTAATATGCTAATATGCTAATAGGCTAATATGCTAATATGCTATGCTAATATGCTAATATGCTAATATGCTAATATGCTAACTATGCTAATATGCTAATACAAACACGCTATGCTAATATGCTAATATGCTAATATGCTATGCTAATATGCTAATATGCTAATATGCTAATATGCTATGCTATATGCTAATATGCTATATTCTAATATGCTAATATGCTAATATGCTAATATGCTAATACGCTAATATGCTAAGCTATGCTAATATGCTATGCTAATATGCTAATATGCTAATATGATAATATGCTAATATGCTATGCTAATATGCTAATATGCTAATACGCTAATATGCTAATATGCTAATATGCTAATATGTTAATATGCTAATATACTATGCTAATATGCTAATATGCTAATATGCTAATATGCTAATATGCTAATATGCTATGCTAATATGCTAATATGCTAATATGCTAATATGCTAATATGCTAATATGCTAATATGCTAATATGCTAATAGGCAAATATGCTATGCTAATATGCTAATATGCTAATATGCTATGCAAATATGCTAATATACTATATACTAATATACTAATATACTAATATGCTAATATGCTATGCTAATATGCTAATATGCTAATATGCTAATATGCTAATATGCTAATATGCTAATATGCTATGCTAATATGCTAATATGCTAATATGCTAATATGCTAATATGCTAATATGCTATGCTAATATGCTAATATGCTAATATGCTAATATGCTAATATGCTAATATGCTAATATGCTAATACGCTAATATGCTAACAAGCTATACTAATATGCTAATATGCTAATATGCTAATATGCTAATATGTTAATATGTTAATATGTTAATATGCTAATATGCTATGCTAATATGCTAATATGCTAATATGCTAATACGCTAATATGCTAACAAGCTATGCTAATATGCTAATATGCTAATATGCTAATATGCTAATATGCTAATATGCTAATATGTTATGTTATGCTAATATGCTATGCTAATATGCTAATATGCTAATATGCTAATATGCTAATATGCTAATATGCTATGCTAATATGCTAATATGCTAATATGCTAATATGCTAATATGCTAATATGCTAACAAGCTATGCTAATATGCTAATATGCTAATATGCTAATATGCTAATACGCTAACACGCTATGCTAATATGCTAATATGCTAATATGCTAATATGCTAACATGCTAATATGCTAATATGCTAATATGCTAACATGCTAATATGCTAATATGCTATGCTAATATGCTATGCTAATATGCTAATATGCTAATATGCTAATATGCTAATATGCTATGCTAATATGGTAATATGCTAATATGCTAATATGCTAATATGCTAATATGAAATGCTAATATGCTAATATGCTAATATGCTAATATACTAATACGCTAACATGCTATGCTAATATGCTAATATGCTAATATGCTAATATGCTAATATGATAATATGCTAATATGCTATGCTAATATGCTAATATGCTAATATGCTAATATGCTAATATGCTAATATGCTAATATGCTAATATGCTAATATACGCTAATATGCTATGCTAATATGCTAATATGCTAATACGCTAGCTATGCTAATATGCTAATATGCTAATATGCTAATATGCTAATATGCTATGCTATGCTAATATGCTAATATGCTAATATGCTATGCTAATTGCTAATATGCTAATATGCTAAAATGCTAATATGCTAATATGCTAATATGCTAATATGCTATGCTAATATGCTAATATGCTAATATGCTAATATGCTAATATGCTATGGTAATATGCTAATATGCTAATATGCTAATATGCTAATATGCTAATATGCTAATATGCTAATATGCTAATATGCTATGCTAATATGCTAATATGCTAATATGCTAATATGCTAATATGCTAATATGCTAATATGCTATGCTAATATGCTAATATGCTAATATGCTAATATGCTATGCTAATATGCTAATATGCTATGCTAATATGCTAATATGCTAATATGCTAATATGCTAATATGCTAATATGCTATGCTATGCTAATATGCTAATATGCTAATATGCTAATATGCTAATATACTAATATGCTAATATGCTATGCTAATATGCTAATATGCTAATATGCTAATATGCTAATATGCTAATATGCTAATATGCTAATATGCTAATATGTTATGCTAATATGCTAATATGCTAATATGCTAATACACTAATATGCTAATATGCTAATATGCTAATATGCTAATATGCTAATATGCTAATATGCTAATATGCTAATATGCTATGCTAATATGCTAATATGCTAATATGCTAATATGCTAATATACTAATTATGCTATGCTAATATGCTAATATGCTAATATGCTAATATGCTAATATGCTAATATGCTAACAAGCTATGCTAATATACTAATATGCTAATATGCTAATACTCTAACACGCTATGCTAATATGCTAATATGCTAATATGCTAATATGCTAATATGCTAATATGCTATGCTATGCTAATATGCTAATATGCTAATATGCTAATATGCTATGCTAATATGCTAATATGCTAATACGCTAGCACGCTATGCATAATATGCTAATATACTAATATGCTAATATGCTAATATGCTAATATGCTATGCTAATATGCTAATATGCTAATATGCTAATATGCTAATATGCTATGCTAATATACTAATATGCTAATATGCTAATATGCTAATACGCTAACATGCTATGCTAATATGCTAATATGCTAAGCTAATATGCTATGCTAATATGCTAATATGCTAATATGCTATGCTAATATGCTAATATGCTAATATGCTAATATGCTAATATGCTATGCTAATATGCTAATATGCTAATATGCTAATATGCTAATATGCTAATATGCTAATATGCTAATATGCTAATATGCTAATACACTAACACGCTATGCTAATATGTTAATATGCTAATATGCTAATATGCTAATATGCTATGCTAATATGCTAATATGCTAATATGCTAATATGCTAATATGCTAATACGCTAATATGCTAATATGCTAATATGCTAATATGCTATGCTAATATGCTATGCTAATATGCTAATATGCTAATATGCTATGCTAATATGCTAATATGCTAATATGCTAATATGCTAATACGCTAACATGCTATGCTAATATGCTAATATGCTAATATGCTAATATGCTAATATGCTAATATGCTAATATGCTAATATGCTAATATGCTATGCTGCTATGCTAATATGCTAATATGCTAATATGCTAATATGCTAATATGCTAATATGCTAATATGCTATGCTAATATGCTAATATGCTAATATACTAATATGCTAATATGCTAATATGCTAATATGCTAATATGCTATGCTGCTATGCTAATATGCTAATATGCTAATATGCTAATATGCTAATATGCTATGCTAATATGCTAATATGCTAATATGCTAATACACTAACACGCTATGCTAATATGCTAATATGCTAATATGTTAATATGTTAATATGCTAATATGCTAATATGCTATGCTAATATGCTAATATGCTTAATTATGCTAATATGCTAATATGCTAATATGCTAATATGCTAATATGCTAATATGCTATGCTAATATGCTAATATGCTAATATGCTAATATGCTAATATGCTAATATGCTAATATGCTAATACGTTAATATGCTAACACGCTATGCTAATATGCTAATATGCTAATATGCTAATATGCTAATATGCTATATGCTAATATGCTAATATGCTAGGTAATATGCTAATATGCCATGCTAATATGCTAATATGCTATGCTAATATGCTAATATGCTAATACGCTAACACGCTATGCTAATATGCTAATATGCTAATATGCTAATATGCTAATATGCTAATATGCTAATATGCTATGCTAATATGCTAATATGCTAATATGCTAATATGCTATGCTAATATGCTAATATGCTAATATGCTAATATGCTATGCTAATATGCTAATATGCTAATATGCTAATATGCTAATATGCTATGCTAATATGCTAATATGCTAATATGCTAATATGCTAATATGCTAATATGCTATGCTAATATGCTAATATGCTAATATGCTAATATGCTATGCTAATATGCTAATACGCTAACACGCTAACACGCTATGCTAATATGCTAATATGCTATGCTAATATGCTAATATGCTATGCTAATATGCTAATATGCTAATATGCTAATATGCTAATATGCTATGCTAATATGCTAATACCGCTAACACGCTAACACGCTATGCTAATATGCTAATATGCTATGCTAATATGCTAATATGCTAATATGCTAATATGCTAATATGCTAATATGCTAATATGCTATGCTAATATGCTAATATGTTAATATGCTAATATGCTAATATGCTATGCTAATATGCTAATATGCTAATATGCTATGCTAATATGCTAATATGCTAATATGCTAATATGCTATGCTAATATGCTAATATGCTAATATGCTAATATGCTAATATGCCAATATGCTAATATGCTATGCTATGTTAATATGCTAATATGCTAATATGCTAATATGCTAATAATGCTAATATGCTATGCTAATATGCTAATATGCTAATATGCTAATATGCTAATATGCTATGCTAATATGCTAATATGCTAATACACTAACATGCTATGCTAATATGCTAATATGTTAATATGCTAATATGCTAATATGCTAATATGCTATGCTAATATGCTAATATGCTAATACGCTAACACGCTATGCTAATATGCTAATATGCTAATATGCTAATATGCTAATATGCTAATATGCTAATATGCTATGTTAATATGCTAATATGCTAATATGCTATGCTAATATGCTAATATGCTAATATGCTAATATGCTAATATGCTAATATGCTATGCTAATATGCTAATATGCTAATATGCTAATATGCTAATATGCTAATATGCTATGCTAATATGCTAATATGCTAATATGCTAATATGCTAATATGCTATGCTAATATGTTAATATGCTAATATGCTAATATGCTAATATGCTAATACGCTAATATGCTAATATGCTAATATGCTAATATGCTAATATGCTAATATGCTATGCTAATATGCTAATATGCTAATATGCTAATATGCTATGCTATGCTAATATGCTAATATGCTAATTATGCTAATATGCTATGCTAATATGCTAATATGCTAATATGCTAATATGCTAATATGCTAATATGCTAATATGCTATGCTAATATGCTAATATGCTAATACACTAACACGCTATGCTAATATGCTAATATGCTAATATGCTAATATGCTAATATGCTAATATGCTATGCTATATGCTAATATGCTAATATGCTAATATGCTAATATGCTAATATGCTAATATGCTATATGCTAATATGCTAATATGCAATGTAATATGCTAATATGCTAATATGCTAATATGCTAATATGCTAATATGCTAATATGCTAATATGCTAATATGCTATGCTAATATGCTAAAATGCTGATATGCTAATATGCTATGCTAATATGCTAATATGCTAATATGCTATGCTAATATGCTAATATGCTAATATACTAATATGCTAATATGCTAATATGCTATGCTAATATGCTAATATGCTAATACACTAACACGCTATGCTAATATGCTAATATGCTAATAAGCTAATATGCTAATATGCTATGCTAATATGCTAATATGCTAATATGCTAATATGCTAATATGCTAATATGCTAATATGCTATGCTAATATGCTAATATGCTAATATGCTAATATGCTAATATGCTAATAGCTAATATGCTATGCTAATATGCTAATATGCTAATATGCTAATAATGCTAATATGCTAATGCGCTAATATGCTAACACGCTATGCTAATATGCTAATATGCTAATATGCTAATATGCTAATATGCTAATATGCTAATATGCTATGCTAATATGCTAATATGCTATGCTAATATGCTAATATGCTATGCTAATATGCTAATACGCTAACACGCTATGCTAATATGCTAATATGCTAATATGCTAATATGCTAATAAGCTAATATGCTATGCTAATATGCTAATATGCTAATATGCTAATATGCTAATATGCTAATATGCTAATATGCTAATATGCTATGCTAATATGCTAATATGCTAATATGCTAATATGCTATGCTAATATGCTAATATGCTAATATGCTAATATGCTAATATGCTAATATGCTATGCTAATATGCTAATATGCTAATATGCTAATATGCTAATATGCTATGCTAATATGCTAATATGCTAATATGCTATGCTAATATGCTATATGCTAATACGCTAACACGCTATGCTAATATGCTAATATGCTAATATGCTAATATGCTATGCTAATATACTATGTTAATATGCTAATATGCTATATGCTAATATGCTATGCTAATATGCTAATATGCTAATATGCTAATATGCTATGCTAATAATATGCTAATATGCTAATATGCTAATATGCTAATATGCTATGCTAATATGCTAATATGCTAATATGCTAATATGCTAATATGCTAATATGCTATGCTAATATGCTAATATGCTAATATGCTAATATGTTAATATGCTATGCTAATATGCTAATATGCTAATATGCTAATATGCTAATATGCTAATATGCTAATATGCTATGCTAATATGCTAATATGCTAATATGCTAATATGCTATGCTAATATGCTAATATGCTAATATGCTAATATGCTAATATGCTATGCTAATATGCTAATATGCTAATATACTAACATGCTATGCTAATATGCTAATATGCTAATATGCTAATATGCTAATATGCTAATATGCTAATATGCTAATATGCTAATATGCTATGCTAATATGCTAATATGCTAATATGCTAATATGCTAATATGCTATGCTAATATGCTAATATGCTAATATGCTAATATGCTAATATGCTAATATGCTAATACGCTAATATGCTAATATGCTAATATGCTATGCTAATATGCTATGCTAATATGCTAATATGCTAATATGCTAATATGCTATGCTAATATGCTAATATGCTAATATGCTAATATGCTAATATGCTAATATTTTAATACGCTAATATGCTAAGCTATGCTAATATGCTAATATGCTAATATGCTAATATGCTAATATGCTAAAATGCTAATATGCTAATATGCTAATATGCTAATATGCTAATATGTTAATATGCTATGCTAATATACTAATATACTAATATGCTAATATGCTAATATGCTAATATGCTAATATGCTAATATGCTATGCTAATATGTTAATATGCTAATATGCTAATATGCTAATATGCTAATATGCTAATATGCTAATATGCTAATATGCTATGCTAATATGCTAATATGCTAATATGCTAATATGCTAATATGCTAATATGCTAATATGCTAATATGCTAATATGCTAATATGCTAATATGCTAATATGCTAATACACTAACACGCTATGCTAATATGCTAATATGCTAATATGCTAATATGCTAATATGCTAATATGCTATGCTAATATGCTAATACGCTAACACGCTATGCTAATATGCTAATATGCTAATATGCTAATATGCTAATATGCTAATATGCTAATATGCTAATATGCTAATATGCTAATATGCTAATATGCTAATATGCTAATATGCTAATATGCTATGCTAATATGCTAATATGCTAATATAGCTAATATGCTATGCTAATATGCTAATATACTAATATGCTAATATGCTAATATGCTAATATGCTAATATGCTATGCTAATATGCTAATATGCTAATATGCTAATATGCTAATATGCTAATATACTAATATGCTAATATGCTATGCTAATATGCTATGCTAATATGCTAATATACTAATATGCTAATATGCTAATATGCTAATATGCTATGCTAATATGCTAATATGCTAATATGCTAATATGCTAATATGCTAATATGCTATGCTAATATGCTAATATGCTAATATGCTAATATGCTAATATGCTATGCTAATATGCTAATATGCTAATATGCTAATATGCTAATATGCTAATATGCTATGCTAATATGCTAATATGCTAATATGCTAATATGCTAATATGCTAATATGCTATGCTAATATGCTAATATGCTAATATGCTAATATGCTAATATGCTATGCTAATATGCTAATATGCTAATATGCTAATATGCTAATATGCTAATCTGCTATGCTAATATGCTAATATGCTAATATGCTAATATGCTATGCTAATATGCTAATATGCTAATATGCTAATATGCTAATATGCTAATATGCTAATATGCTAATATGCTAATACGCTAATATGCTAACAAGCTATGCTAATATGCTAATAAGCTAATATGCTATGCTAATATGCTAATATGCTAATATGCTAATATGCTATGCTAATATGCTAATATGCTAATATGCTAATATGCTAATATGCTAATATGCTAATAGGCTAATATGCTAATATGCTATGCTAATATGCTATGCTAATATGCTAATATGCTAATATGCTAATATGCTAATATGCTAATACACTAACACGCTATGCTAATATGCTAATATGCTAATATGCTATGCTAATATGCTAATATGCTAATATGCTAATATGCTATGCTAATATGCTAATATGCTAATATTCTAATATGCTAATATGCTAATATGCTAATACGCTAATATGCTAAGCTATGCTAATATGCTAATATGCTATGCTAATATGCTAATATGCTAATATGATAATATGCTAATATGCTATGCTAATATGCTAATATGCTAATACGCTAATATGCTAATATGCTAATATGTTAATATGCTAATATGCTATGCTAATATGCTAATATGCTAATATGCTAATATGCTAATATGCTAATATGCTAATATGCTATGCTAATATGCTAATATGCTAATATGCTAATATGCTAATATGCTAATATGCTAATATGCTAATAGGCAAATATGCTATGCTAATATGCTAATATGCTAATATGCTATGCAAATATGCTAATATACTAATATACTAATATACTAATATGCTAATATGCTATGCTAATATGCTAATATGCTAATATGCTAATATGCTAATATGCTAATATGCTAATATGCTATGCTAATATGCTAATATGCTAATATGCTAATATGCTAATATGCTAATATGCTATGCTAATATGCTAATATGCTAATATGCTAATATGCTAATATGCTAATACGCTAATATGCTAACAAGCTATACTAATATGCTAATATGCTAATATGCTAATATGCTAATATGTTAATATGTTATGTTAATATGCTAATATGCTATGCTAATATGCTAATATGCTAATATGCTAATACGCTAATATGCTAACAAGCTATGCTAATATGCTAATATGCTAATATGCTAATATGCTAATATGCTAATATGCTAATATGTTAATATGTTATGCTAATATGCTATGCTAATATGCTAATATGCTAATATGCTAATATGCTAATATGCTAATATGCTATGCTAATATGCTAATATGCTAATATGCTAATATGCTAATATGCTAATATGCTAACAAGCTATGCTAATATGCTAATATGCTAATATGCTAATATGCTAATACGCTAACACGCTATGCTAATATGCTAATATGCTAATATGCTAACATGCTAATATGCTAATATGCTAATATGCTAACATGCTAATATGCTAATATGCTATGCTAATATGCTAATATGCTAATATGCTAATATGCTAATATGCTAATATGCTATGCTAATATGCTAATATGCTAATATGCTAATATGATATGCTAATATGCTAATATGCTAATATGCTAATATACTAATACGCTAACATGCTATGCTAATATGCTAATATGCTAATATGCTAATATGCTATGCTAATATGCTAATATGCTAATATGATAATATGCTATTATGCTATGCTAATATGCTAATATGCTAATATGCTAATATGCTAATATGCTAATATGCTAATACGCTAATACGCTAATATGCTATGCTAATATGCTAATATGCTAATATGCTAGCACGCTATGCTAATATGCTAATATGCTAATATGCTAATATGCTAATATGCTATGCTATGCTAATATGCTAATATGCTAATATGCTATGCTAATATGCTAATATGCTAATATGCTAAAATGCTAATATGCTAATATGCTAATATGCTAATATGCTATGCTAATATGCTAATATGCTAATATGCTAATATGCTAATATGCTATGGTAATATGCTAATATGCTAATATGCTAATATGCTAATATGCTAATATACTAATATGCTAATATGCTAATATGCTATGCTAATATGCTAATATGCTAATATGCTAATATGCTAATATGCTAATATGCTAATATGCTAATATGCTAATATGCTAATATGCTATGCTAATATGCTAATATGCTAATATGCTAATATGCTATGCTAATATGCTAATATGCTATGCTAATATGCTAATATGCTAATATGCTAATATGCTAATATGCTAATATGCTATGCTATGCTAATATGCTAATATGCTAATATGCTAATATGCTAATATACTAATATGCTAATATGCTATGCTAATATGCTAATATGCTAATATGCTAATATGCTAATATGCTAATATGCTAATATGCTAATATGCTAATATGCTAATATGTTATGCTAATATGCTAATATGCTAATATGCTAATATGCTAACAAGCTATGCTAATATGCTAATAAGCTAATATGCTATGCTAATATGCTAATATGCTAATATGCTAATATGCTATGCTAATATGCTAATATGCTAATATGCTAATATGCTATGCTAATATGCTAATATGCTAATATGCTAATATGCTAATATGCTAATATGCTAATAGGCTAATATGCTAATATGCTATGCTAATATGCTAATATGCTAATATGCTAATATGCTAATATGCTAATATGCTAATACACTAACACGCTATGCTAATATGCTAATATGCTAATATGCTATGCTAATATGCTAATATGCTAATATGCTAATATGCTATGCTAATATGCTAATATGCTAATATTCTAATATGCTAATATGCTAATATGCTAATATGCTAATATGCTAATACGCTAATATGCTAAGCTATGCTAATATGCTATGCTAATATGCTAATATGCTAATATGATAATATGCTAATATGCTATGCTAATATGCTAATATGCTAATACGCTAATATGCTAATATGCTAATATGCTAATATGTTAATATGCTAATATGCTATGCTAATATGCTAATATGCTAATATGCTAATATGCTAATATGCTAATATGCTATGCTAATATGCTAATATGCTAATATGCTAATATGCTAATATGCTAATATGCTAATATGCTAATATGCTAATATGCTAATAGGCAAATATGCTATGCTAATATGCTAATATGCTAATATGCTATGCAAATATGCTAATATGCTAATATACTAATATACTAATATACTAATATACTAATATGCTAATATGCTATGCTAATATGCTAATATGCTAATATGCTAATATGCTAATATGCTAATATGCTAATATGCTAATATGCTATGCTAATATGCTAATATGCTAATATGCTAATATGCTAATATGCTAATATGCTATGCTAATATGCTAATATGCTAATATGCTAATATGCTAATATGCTAATACGCTAATATGCTAACAAGCTATACTAATATGCTAATATGCTAATATGCTAATATGCTAATATGTTAATATGTTAATATGTTAATATGCTAATATGCTATGCTAATATGCTAATATGCTAATATGCTAATACGCTAATATGCTAACAAGCTATGCTAATATGCTAATATGCTAATATGCTAATATGCTAATATGCTAATATGTTAATATGTTATGCTAATATGCTATGCTAATATGCTAATATGCTAATATGCTAATATGCTAATATGCTAATATGCTATGCTAATATGCTAATATGCTAATATGCTAATATGCTAATATGCTAATATGCTAACAAGCTATGCTAATATGCTAATATGCTAATATGCTAATATGCTAATACGCTAACACGCTATGCTAATATGCTAATATGCTAATATGCTAATATGCTAACATGCTAATATGCTAATATGCTAATATGCTAACATGCTAATATGCTAATATGCTATGCTAATATGCTAATATGCTAATATGCTAATATGCTAATATGCTAATATGCTATGCTAATATGGTAATATGCTAATATGGTAATATGCTAATATGCTAATATGCTAATATGCTAATATGAAATGCTAATATGCTAATATGCTAATATGCTAATATACTAATACGCTAACATGCTATGCTAATATGCTAATATGCTAATATGCTAATATGCTAATATGATAATATGCTAATATGCTATGCTAATATGCTAATATGCTAATATGCTAATATGCTAATATGCTAATATGCTAATATGCTAATATGCTAATACGCTAATACGCTAATATGCTATGCTAATATGCTAATATGCTAATACGCTAGCACGCTATGCTAATATGCTAATATGCTAATATGCTAATATGCTAATATGCTATGCTATGCTAATATGCTAATATGCTAATATGCTATGCTAATATGCTAATATGCTAATATGCTAATATGCTAATATGCTATGGTAATATGCTAATATGCTAATATGCTAATATGCTAATATGCTAATATGCTAATATGCTAATATGCTAATATGCTAATATGCTATGCTAATATGCTAATATGCTAATATGCTAATATGCTAATATGCTAATATGCTAATATGCTAATATGCTAATATGCTATGCTAATATGCTAATATGCTATGCTAATATGCTAATATGCTAATATGCTAATATGCTAATATGCTAATATGCTATGCTATGCTAATATGCTAATATGCTAATATGCTAATATGCTAATATACTAATATGCTAATATGCTATGCTAATATGCTAATATGCTAATATGCTAATATGCTAATATGCTAATATGCTAATATGCTAATATGTTATGCTAATATGCTAATATGCTAATATGCTAATACACTAATATGCTAATATGCTAATATGCTAATATGCTAATATGCTAATATGCTAATATGCTAATATGCTAATATGCTATGCTAATATGCTAATATGCTAATATGCTAATATGCTAATATACTAATATGCTATGCTAATATGCTAATATGCTAATATGCTAATATGCTAATATGCTAACAAGCTATGCTAATATACTAATATGCTAATATGCTAATACTCTAACACGCTATGCTAATATGCTAATATGCTAATATGCTAATATGCTAATATGCTATGCTATGCTAATATGCTAATATGCTAATATGCTAATATGCTATGCTAATATGCTAATATGCTAATACGCTAGCACGCTATGCTAATATGCTAATATACTAATATGCTAATATGCTAATATGCTAATATGCTAATATGCTAATATGCTAATATGCTATGCTAATATGCTAATATGCTAATATGCTAATATGCTAATATGCTATGCTAATATACTAATATGCTAATATGCTAATATGCTAATATGCTAATACGCTAACATGCTATGCTAATATGCTAATATGCTAAGCTAATATGCTATGCTAATATGCTAATATGCTAATATGCTATGCTAATATGCTAATATGCTAATATGCTAATATGCTAATATGCTATGCTAATATGCTAATATGCTAATATGCTAATATGCTAATATGCTAATATGCTAATATGCTAATATGCTAATATGCTAATACACTAACACGCTATGCTAATATGTTAATATGCTAATATGCTAATATGCTAATATGCTATGCTAATATGCTAATATGCTAATATGCTAATATGCTAATATGCTAATACGCTAATATGCTAATATGCTAATATGCTAATATGCTATGCTAATATGCTATGCTAATATGCTAATATGCTAATATGCTAATATGCTATGCTAATATGCTAATATGCTAATATGCTAATATGCTAATACGCTAACATGCTATGCTAATATGCTAATATGCTAATATGCTAATATGCTAATATGCTAATATGCTAATATGCTAATATGCTATGCTGCTATGCTAATATGCTAATATGCTAATATGCTAATATGCTAATATGCTAATATGCTATGCTAATATGCTAATATGCTAATATACTAATATGCTAATATGCTAATATGCTAATATGCTAATATGCTATGCTGCTATGCTAATATGCTAATATGCTAATATGCTAATATGCTAATATGCTAATATGCTATGCTAATATGCTAATATGCTAATATGCTAATACACTAACACGCTATGCTAATATGCTAATATGCTAATATGTTAATATGTTAATATGCTAATATGCTAATATGCTATGCTAATATGCTAATATGCTAATATGCTAATATGCTAATATGCTAATATGCTAATATGCTAATATGCTAATATGCTATGCTAATATGCTAATATGCTAATATGCTAATATGCTAATATGCTAATATGCTAATATGCTAATACGTTAATATGCTAACACGCTATGCTAATATGCTAATATGCTAATATGCTAATATGCTAATATGCTAATATGCTAATATGCTAATATGCTATGGTAATATGCTAATATGCCATGCTAATATGCTAATATGCTATGCTAATATGCTAATATGCTAATACGCTAACACGCTATGCTAATATGCTAATATGCTAATATGCTAATATGCTAATATGCTAATATGCTAATATGCTATGCTAATATGCTAATATGCTAATATGCTAATATGCTATGCTAATATGCTAATATGCTAATATGCTAATATGCTATGCTAATATGCTAATATGCTAATATGCTAATATGCTAATATGCTATGCTAATATGCTAATATGCTAATATGCTAATATGCTAATATGCTAATATGCTATGCTAATATGCTAATATGCTAATATGCTAATATGCTATGCTAATATGCTAATACGCTAACACGCTAACACGCTATGCTAATATGCTAATATGCTATGCTAATATGCTAATATGCTATGCTAATATGCTAATATGCTAATATGCTAATATGCTATGCTAATATGCTAATACGCTAACACGCTAACACGCTATGCTAATATGCTAATATGCTATGCTAATATGCTAATATGCTAATATGCTAATATGCTAATATGCTAATATGCTAATATGCTATGCTAATATGCTAATATGTTAATATGCTAATATGCTAATATGCTATGCTAATATGCTAATATGCTAATATGCTATGCTAATATGCTAATATGCTAATATGCTAATATGCTAATATGCTAATATGCTATGCTAATATGCTAATATGCTAATATGCTAATATGCTAATATGCCAATATGCTAATATGCTATGCTATGTTAATATGCTAATATGCTAATATGCTAATATGCTAATATGCTAATATGCTATGCTAATATGCTAATATGCTAATATGCTAATATGCTAATATGCTATGCTAATATGCTAATATGCTAATACACTAACATGCTATGCTAATATGCTAATATGCTAATATGCTAATATGCTAATATGCTAATATGCTATGCTAATATGCTAATATGCTAATATGCTAATACGCTAACACGCTATGCTAATATGCTAATATGCTAATATGCTAATATGCTAATATGCTAATATGCTAATATGCTAATATGCTATGTTAATATGCTAATATGCTAATATGCTATGCTAATATGCTAATATGCTAATATGCTAATATGCTAATATGCTAATATGCTATGCTAATATGCTAATATGCTAATATGCTAATATGCTAATATGCTAATATGCTATGCTAATATGCTAATATGCTAATATGCTAATATGCTAATATGCTATGCTAATATGTTAATATGCTAATATGCTAATATGCTAATATGCTAATACGCTAATATGCTAATATGCTAATATGCTAATATGCTAATATGCTAATATGCTATGCTAATATGCTAATATGCTAATATGCTAATATGCTAATATGCTATGCTAATATGCTAATATGCTAATATGCTAATATGCTTATATGTTAATATGCTAATATGCTAATATGCTAATATGCTAATATGCTAATATGCTAATATGCTATGCTAATATGCTAATATGCTAATATGCTAATATGCTATGCTAATATGCTAATATGCTAATACACTAACACGCTATGCTAATATGCTAATATGCTAATATGCTAATATGCTAATATGCTATGCTAATATGCTAATATGCTAATATGCTAATATGCTAATATGCTAATATGCTAATATGCTAATATGCTAATATGCTAATATGCTATGCTAATATGCTAATATGCTAATATGCTAATATGCTATGCTAATATGCTAATATGCTAATATGCTAATATGCTAATATGCTAATATGCTAATATGCTAATATGCTATGCTAATATGCTAAAATGCTGATATGCTAATATGCTATGCTAATATGCTAATATGCTAATATGCTATGCTAATATGCTAATATGCTAATATACTAATATGCTAATATGCTAATATGCTATGCTAATATGCTAATATGCTAATACACTAACACGCTATGCTAATATGCTAATATGCTAATAAGCTAATATGCTAATATGCTATGCTAATATGCTAATATGCTAATATGCTAATATGCTAATATGCTAATATGCTAATATGCTATGCTAATATGCTAATATGCTAATATGCTAATATGCTAATATGCTAATATGCTATGCTAATATGCTAATATGCTAATATGCTAATATGCTAATATGCTAATGCGCTAATATGCTAACACGCTATGCTAATATGCTAATATGCTAATATGCTAATATGCTAATATGCTAATATGCTAATATGCTAATATGCTATGCTAATATGCTAATATGCTATGCTAATATGCTAATATGCTATGCTAATATGCTAATACGCTAACACGCTATGCTAATATGCTAATATGCTAATATGCTAATAAGCTAATATGCTATGCTAATATGCTAATATGCTAATATGCTAATATGCTAATATGCTAATATGCTAATATGCTATGCTAATATGCTAATATGCTAATATGCTAATATGCTATGCTAATATGCTAATATGCTAATATGCTAATATGCTAATATGCTAATATGCTATGCTAATATGCTAATATGCTAATATGCTAATATGCTAATATGCTAATATGCTATGCTAATATGCTAATATGCTAATATGCTATGCTAATATGCTATGCTAATATGCTAATACGCTAACACGCTATGCTAATATGCTAATATGCTAATATGCTAATATGCTAATATGCTATGCTAATATACTATGTTAATATGCTAATATGCTAATATGCTAATATGCTATGCTAATATGCTAATATGCTAATATGCTAATATGCTATGCTAATATGCTAATATGCTAATATGCTAATATGCTAATATGCTATGCTAATATGCTAATATGCTAATATGCTAATATGCTAATATGCTAATATGCTATGCTAATATGCTAATATGCTAATATGTTAATATGCTATGCTAATATGCTAATATGCTAATATGCTAATATGCTAATATGCTAATATGCTAATATGCTAATATGCTATGCTAATATGCTAATATGCTAATATGCTAATATGCTATGCTAATATGCTAATATGCTAATATGCTAATATGCTAATATGCTATGCTAATATGCTAATATGCTAATATACTAACATGCTATGCTAATATGCTAATATGCTAATATGCTAATATGCTAATATGCTAATATGCTAATATGCTAATATGCTATGCTAATATGCTAATATGCTAATATGCTAATATGCTAATATGCTAATATGCTATGCTAATATGCTAATATGCTAATATGCTAATATGCTAATATGCTAATATGCTAATACGCTAATATGCTAATATGCTAATATGCTATGCTAATATGCTATGCTAATATGCTAATATGCTAATATGCTAATATGCTATGCTAATATGCTAATATGCTAATATGCTAATATGCTAATATGCTAATATTTTAATACGCTAATATGCTAAGCTATGCTAATATGCTAATATGCTAATATGCTAATATGCTAATATGCTAATATGCTAATATGCTAAAATGCTAATATGCTAATATGCTATGCTAATATACTAATATGCTAATATGCTAATATGCTAATATGCTAATATGCTAATATGCTAATATGCTAATATGCTAATATGCTAATATGCTGCTATGCTAATATGCTAATATGCTAATATGCTAATATGCTATGCTAATATGCTAATATGCTAATATGCTAATATGCTAATATGCTAATATGCTATGCTAATATGCTAATATGCTATGCTAATATGCTAATATGCTATGCTAATATGCTAATATGCTAATATGCTAATATGCTATGCTAATATGCTAATATGCTAATATGCTAATATGCTAATATGCTAATATGCTAATGTGCTAATATGCTATGCTAATATGCTAATATGCTAATACACTAACACGCTATGCTAATATGCTAATATGCTAATATGCTAATATGCTATGCTAATATGCTAATATGCTAATATGCTAATATGCTAATATGCTAATATGCTAATATGCTAATATGCTATGCTAATATGCTAATATGCTAATATGCTAATATACTATGCTAATATGCTAATATGCTAATATGCTAATATGCTAATATGCTAATATGCTATGCTAATATGCTAATACGCTAATATGCTAATATGCTAATATGCTAATATGCTAATATGCTATGCTAATATGCTAATATGCTAATATGCTAATACACTAACACGCTATGCTAATATGCTAATATGCTAATATGCTAATATGCTAATATGCTAATATGCTATGCTATGCTAATATGCTAATATGCTAATATGCTAATATGGTAATATGGTAATATGCTAATATGCTAATATGCTAATATGCTAATATGCTATGCTAATATGCTAATATGCTAATATGCTAATATGCTAATATGCTAATATGCTAATAAGCTAATATGCTAATATGTTAATATGCTATGCTAATATGCTAATATGCTTTGCTAATATGCTAATATGCTATGCTAATATGCTAATATGCTAATACGCTAACACGCTATGCTAATATGCTAATATGAAAATATGCTAATATGCTAATATGCTAATATGCTAATATGCTAATATGCTAATATGCTAATATGCTAATATGCTAATATGCTATGCTAATATGCTATGCTAATATGCTAATATGCTAATATGCTATGCTAATATGCTAATATGCTAATATGCTATGCTAATATGCTAATATGCTAATATGCTAATATGCTAATATGCTAATATGCTATGCTAATATGCTAATATGCTAATATGCTAATATGCTAATATGCTATGCTAATATGCTAATATGCTAATATGCTAATATGCTAATATGCTAATATGCTAATATGCTAATATTCTATGCTAATATGCTAATATGCTAACACGCTATGCTAATATGCTAATATGCTAATATGCTATGCTAATATGCTAATATGCTAGTATGCTAATATGCTATGCTAATATGCTAATATGCTAATATGTTAATATGCTAATATGCTATGCTAATATGCTAATATGCTAATATGCTAATATGCTAATACGCTAATACGCTAATATGCTAATATGCTAATATGCTAATACGCTAATATGCTAATATGCTAATATACTAATATGCTATGCTAATATGCTAATATGCTAATATGCTAATATGCTAATATACTATGCTAATACGCTAATATGTTAATATGCTAATATGCTAATATGCTATGCTAATATGCTAATATGCTAATATGCTAATATGCTAATATGCTATGCTAATATGCTAATATGCTAATATGCTAATATGCTAATATACTAATATACTAATATGCAAATATGCTAATATGCTAATATGCTATGCTAATATGCTAATATGCTAATATGCTAATATGCTAATATGCTAATATGCTAATATGCTATGCTAATATGCTAATATGCTAATATGCTAATATGCTAATATGCTAATATGCTAATATGCTAATATGCTAATATGCTAATATGCTATGCTAATATGCTAATATGCTAATATTCTAATATACTATGCTAATATGCTAATATGCTAATATGCTAATATGCTAATATGCTAATATGCTAATATGCTAATATGCTATGCTAATATGCTAATATGCTAATATGCTAATATACTAATATGCTATGCTAATATGCTAATATGCTAATATGCTAATATGCTATGCTAATATGCTAATATGCTAATATGCTAACAAGCTATGCTAATATACTAATATGCTAATATGCTAATACTCTAACACGCTATGCTAATATGCTAATATGCTAATATGCTAATATGCTAATATGCTATGCTATGCTAATATGCTAATATGCTAATACGCTAATATGCTATGCTAATATGCTAATATGCTAATACGCTAGCACGCTATGCTAATATGCTAATATACTAATATGCTAATATGCTAATATGCTAATATGCTAATATGCTATGCTAATATGCTAATATGCTAATATGCTAATATGCTAATATGCTATGCTAATATACTAATATGCTAATATGCTAATATGCTAATATGCTAATATGCTAATACGCTAACATGCTATGCTAATATGCTAATATGCTAAGCTAATATGCTATGCTAATATGCTAATATGCTAATATGCTATGCTAATATGCTAATATGCTAATATGCTAATATACTAATATGCTAATATGCTATGCTAATATGCTAATATGCTAATATGCTAATATGCTAATATGCTAATATGCTAATATGCTAATATGCTAATACACTAACACGCTATGCTAATATGTTAATATGCTAATATGCTAATATGCTAATATGCTATGCTAATATGCTAATATGCTAATATGCTAATATGCTAATATGCTAATATGCTAATATGCTAATATGCTAATATGCTAATATGATATGCTAATATGCTATGCTAATATGCTAATATGCTAATATGCTAATATGCTATGCTAATATGCTAATATGCTAATATGCTAATATGCTAATACGCTAACATGCTATGCTAATATGCTAATATGCTAATATGCTAATATGTTAATATGCTATGCTGCTATGCTAATATGCTAATATGCTAATATGCTAATATGCTAATATGCTAATATGCTATGCTAATATGCTAATATGCTAATATGCTAATATGCTAATATGCTAATATGCTATGCTAATATGCTAATATGCTAATATACTAATATGCTAATATGCTAATATGCTAATATGCTAATATGCTATGCTGCTATGCTAATATGCTAATATGCTAATATGCTAATATGCTATGCTAATATGCTAATATGCTAATATGCTAATACACTAACACGCTATGCTAATATGCTAATATGCTAATATGCTAATATGTTATGCTAATATGCTAATATGCTATGCTAATATGCTAATATGTTAATATGCTAATATGCTAATATGCTAATATGCTAATACGTTAATATGCTAACACGCTATGCTAATATGCTAATATGCTAATATGCTAATATGCTAATATGCTAATATGCTAATATGCTAATATGCTAATATGCTAATATGCTATGGTAATATGCTAATATGCCATGCTAATATGCTAATATGCTATGCTAATATGCTAATATGCTAATACGCTAACACGCTATGCTAATATGCTAATATGCTAATATGCTAATATGCTAATATGCTAATATGCTAATATGCTATGCTAATATGCTAATATGCTAATATGCTAATATGCTAATATGCTATGCTAATATGCTAATATGCTAATATGCTAATATGCTAATATGCTAATATACTATGCTAATATGCTAATATGCTAATATGCTAATATGCTAATATGCTATGCTAATATGCTAATATGCTAATATGCTAATATGCTAATATGCTAATATGCTATGCTAATATGCTAATATGCTAATATGCTAATATGCTATGCTAATATGCTAATACGCTAACACGCTAACACGCTATGCTAATATGCTAATATGCTATGCTAATATGCTAATATGCTAATATGCTAATATGCTATGCTAATATGCTAATATGTTAATATGCTATGCTAATATGCTAATATGCTAATATGCTATGCTAATATGCTAATATGCCAATATGCTAATATGCTATGCTAATATGTTAATATGCTAATATGCTAATATGCTAATATGCTAATATGCTAATATGCTAATATGCTAATATGCTATGCTAATATGCTATGCTAATATGCTAATATGCTAATATGCTAATATGCTAATATGCTATGCTAATATGCTAATATGCTAATATGCTAATATGCTAATATGCTAATATGCTATGCTAATATGCTAATATGCTAATACGCTAACACGCTATGCTAATATGCTAATATGCTAATATGCTAATATGCTAATATGCTAATATGCTATGTTAATATGCTAATATGCTAATATGCTATGCTAATATGCTAATATGCTAATATGCTAATATGCTAATATGCTATGCTAATATGCTAATATGCTAATATGCTAATATGCTAATATACTAATATGCTAATATGCTAATATGCTAATATGCCAATATGCTAATATGCTATGCTAATATGTTAATATGCTAATATGCTAATATGCTAATATGCTAATATGCTAATATGCTATGCTAATATGCTAATATGCTAATATGCTAATATGCTAATATGCTAATATGCTATGCTAATATGCTAATATGCTAATACACTAACATGCTATGCTAATATGCTAATATGCTAATATGCTAATGTGCTAATATGCTAATATGCTAATATGCTATGCTAATATGCTAATATGCTATGCTAATATGCTAATATGCTAATATGCTAATATGCTAATATGCTAATATGCTATGCTAATATGTTAATATGCTAATATGCTAATATGCTAATATGCTAATACGCTAATATGCTAATATGCTAATATGCTAATATGCTAATATGCTAATATGCTATGCTAATATGCTAATATGCTAATATGCTAATATGCTAATATGCTAATATGCTAATATGCTATGCTAATATGCTAATATGCTAATATGCTAATATGTTAATATGCTAATATGCTAATATGCTAATATGCTATGCTAATATGCTAATATGCTAATATGCTAATATGCTAAAACGCTATGCTAATATGCTAATATGCTAATATGCTAATATGCTAATATGCTAATATGCTATGCTAATATGCTAATATGCTAATATGCTAATATGCTAATATGCTAATATGCTATGCTAATATGCTAATATGCTAATATGCTAATATGTTAATATGCTAATATGCTAATATGCTAATATGCTATGCTAATATGCTAATATGCTAATATGCTAATATGCTAATATGCTATGCTAATATGCTAATATGCTAATACACTAACACGCTATGCTAATATGCTAATATGCTAATATGCTAATATGCTAATATGCTATGCTAATATGCTAATATGCTAATATGCTAATATGCTAATATGCTATGCTAATATGCTAATATGCTAATATGCTATGCTAATATGCTAATATGCTAATATGCTAATATGCTAATATGCTAATATGCTATGCCAATATGCTAAAATGCTGATATGCTAATATGCTATGCTAATATGCTAATATGCTAATATGCTATGCTAATATGCTAATATGCTAATATACTAATATGCTAATATGCTAATATGCTATGCTAATATGCTAATATGCTAATACACTAACACGCTATGCTAATATGCTAATATGCTAATATGCTAATATGCTAATATGCTATGCTAATATGCTAATATGCTAATATGCTAATATGCTAATATGCTATGCTAATATGCTAATATGCTAATATGCTAATATGCTAATACGCTAATATGCTAACACGCTATGCTAATATGCTAATATGCTAATATGCTAATATGCTAATATGCTAATATGCTATGCTAATATGCTAATATGCTATGCTAATATGCTAATACGCTAAAACGCTATGCTAATATGCTAATATGCTAATATGCTAATATGCTAATAAGCTAATATGCTATGCTAATATGCTAATATGCTAATATGCTAATACGCTAATATGCTAATATGCTATGCTAATATGCTAATATGCTAATATGCTAATATGCTAATATGCTATGCTAATATGCTAATATGCTAATATGCTAATATGCTAATATGCTAATATGCTATGCTAATATGCTAATATGCTAATATGCTAATATGCTAATATGCTATGCTAATATGCTAATACGCTAACACGCTATGCTAATATGCTAATATGCTAATATGCTAATATGCTATGCTAATATGCCATGCTAATATGCTATGTTAATATGCTAATATGCTAATATGCTAATATGCTATGCTAATATGCTAATATGCTATGCTAATAAGCTAATATGCTAATATGCTAATATGCTAATATGCTAATATGCTAATATGCTATGCTAATATGCTAATATGCTAATATGCTAATATGCTAATATGCTATGCTAATATGCTAATATGCGAATATGCTAGTATGTTAATATGCTATGCTAATATGCTAATATGCTAATATGCTAATATGCTAATATGCTAATATGCTAATATGCTATGCTAATATGCTAATATGCTAATATGCTAATATGCTATGCTAATATGCTAATATGCTAATATGCTAATATGCTAATATGCTAATATGCTAATATGCTAATATGCTAATATGCTATGCTAATATGCTAATATGCTAATATACTAACATGCTATGCTAATATGCTAATATGCTAATATGCTAATATGCTAATATGCTAATATGCTAATATGCTATGCTAATATGCTAATATGCTAATATGCTAATATGCTAATATGCTATGCTAATATGCTAATATGCTAATATGCCAATATGCTAATATGCTAATATTTTAATACGCTAATATGCTAAGCTATGCTAATATGCTAATATGCTAATATGCTAATATGCTAATATACTAATATGCTAATATGCTATGCTAATATGCTAATATGCTAATACGCTAACACGCTATGCTAATATGCTAATATGCTAATATGCTAATATGCTAATATGCTATGTTAATATGCTAATATGCTAATATGCTATGCTAATATGCTAATATGCTAATATGCTAATATGCTAATATGCTATGCTAATATGCTAATATGCTAATATGCTAATATGCTAATATGCTAATATACTAATATGCTAATATGCTAATATGCTAATATGCCAATATGCTAATATGCTATGCTAATATGTTAATATGCTAATATGCTAATATGCTAATATGCTAATATGCTAATATGCTATGCTAATATGCTAATATGCTAATATGCTAATATGCTAATATGCTAATATGCTAATATGCTATGCTAATATGCTAATATGCTAATACATTAACATGCTATGCTAATATGCTAATATGCTAATATGCTAATGTGCTAATATGCTAATATGCTAATATGCTATGCTAATATGCTAATATGCTATGCTAATATGCTAATATGCTAATATGCTAATATGCTAATATGCTATGCTAATATGTTAATATGCTAATATGCTAATATGCTAATATGCTAATACGCTAATATGCTAATATGCTAATATGCTAATATGCTAATATGCTAATATGCTAATATGCTATGCTAATATGCTAATATGCTAATATGCTAATATGCTAATATGCTAATATGCTATGCTAATATGCTAATATGCTAATATGCTAATATGTTAATATGCTAATATGCTAATATGCTAATATGCTATGCTAATATGCTAATATGCTAATGTGCTAATATGCTAAAACGCTATGCTAATATGCTAATATGCTAATATGCTAATATGCTAATATGCTATGCTAATATGCTAATATGCTAATATGCTAATATGCTAATATGCTAATATGCTAATATGCTATGCTAATATGCTAATATGCTAATATGCTAATATGCTAATATGTTAATATGCTAATATGCTAATATGCTAATATGCTATGCTAATATGCTAATATGCTAATATGCTAATATGCTAATATGCTATGCTAATATGCTAATATGCTAATACACTAACACGCTATGCTAATATGCTAATATGCTAATATGCTAATATGCTAATATGCTATGCTAATATGCTAATATGCTAATATGCTAATATGCTAATATGCTATGCTAATATGCTAATATGCTAATATGCTATGCTAATATGCTAATATGCTAATATGCTAATATGCTAATATGCTAATATGCTATGCTAATATGCTAAAATGCTGATATGCTAATATGCTATGCTAATATGCTAATATGCTAATATGCTATGCTAATATGCTAATATGCTAATATACTAATATGCTAATATGCTAATATGCTATGCTAATATGCTAATATGCTAATACACTAACACGCTATGCTAATATGCTAATATGCTAATATGCTAATATGCTAATATGCTATGCTAATATGCTAATATGCTAATATGCTAATATGCTAATATGCTATGCTAATATGCTAATATGCTAATATGCTAATATGCTAATACGCTAATATGCTAACACGCTATGCTAATATGCTAATATGCTAATATGCTAATATGCTAATATGCTAATATGCTAATATGCTATGCTAATATGCTAATATGCTATGCTAATATGCTAATACGCTAAAACGCTATGCTAATATGCTAATATGCTAATATGCTAATATGCTAATAAGCTAATATGCTATGCTAATATGCTAATATGCTAATATGCTAATACGCTAATATGCTAATATGCTATGCTAATATGCTAATATGCTAATATGCTAATATGCTAATATGCTATGCTAATATGCTAATATGCTAATATGCTAATATGCTAATATGCTAATATGCTATGCTAATATGCTAATATGCTAATATGCTAATATGCTATGCTAATATGCTAATACGCTAACACGCTATGCTAATATGCTAATATGCTAATATGCTAATATGCTATGCTAATATGCCATGCTAATATGCTATGTTTATATGCTAATATGCTAATATGCTAATATGCTATGCTAATATGCTAATATGCTATGCTAATAAGCTAATATGCTAATATGCTAATATGCTAATATGCTAATATGCTAATATGCTATGCTAATATGCTAATATGCTAATATGCTAATATGCTAATATGCTATGCTAATATGCTAATATGCGAATATGCTAGTATGTTAATATGCTATGCTAATATGCTAATATGCTAATATGCTAATATGCTAATATGCTAATATGCTAATATGCTATGCTAATATGCTAATATGCTAATATGCTAATATGCTATGCTAATATGCTAATATGCTAATATGCTAATATGCTAATATGCTAATATGCTATGCTAATATGCTAATATGCTAATATGCTAATATGCCAATATGCTAATATGCTAATATTTTAATACGCTAATATGCTAAGCTATGCTAATATGCTAATATGCTAATATGCTAATATGCTAATATGCTAATATGCTATGCTAATATACTAATATGCTAATATGCTAATATGCTAATATGCTAATATGCTAATATGCTATGCTAATATGCTAATATGCTAATATGCTAATATGCTATGCTAATATGCTAATATGCTAATATGCTAATATGCTAATATGCTAATATGCTATGCTAATATGCTATGCTAATATGCTAATATGCTAATATGCTAATATGTAATATGCTAATATGCTAATATGCTAATATGCTCTGCTAATATGCTAATATGCTAATATGCTAATATGCTAATATGCTAACATGCTAATATGCTATGCTAATATGCTAATATGCTAATATGCTATATGCTAATATGCTAATATGCTAATATGCTAATATGCTAATAGGCTAATATGCTATGCTAATATGCTAATATGCTAATACACTCTAATACGCTAACATGCTATGCTAATATGCTAATATGCTAATACGCTAACATGCTATGCTAATATGCTAATATGCTAATATGCTAATATGCTAATATGCTAATACGCTAACATGCTATGCTAATATGCTAATATGCTAATATGCTAATATGCTAATATGCTAATATGCTATGCTGCTATACTAATATGCTAATATGCTAATATGGTAATATGCTAATATGCTATGCTAATATGCTAATATGCTAATATGCTAATATGCTAATATGCTAATATGCTAATATGCTAATATGCTAATATGCTATATGCTATGCTAATATGCTAATATGCAAATATGCTATGCTAATATGCTAATATGCTAATATGCTATGCTAATATGCTAATATGCTAATATGCTAATATGCTAATATGCTAATATGCTAATATGCTAATATGCTATGCTAATATGCTAATATGCTAATATGCTAATATGCTATGCTGCTATGCTAATATGCTAATATGCTAATATGCTAATATGCTAATATGCTATGCTAATATGCTAATATGCTAATATGCTAATATGCTAATATGCTAATATGCTAATATGCTAATATGCTAATATGCTAATATGCTATGCTAATATGCTAATATGCTAATATGCTAATATGCTATGCTGCTATGCTAATATGCTAATATGCTAATATGCTATGCTAATATGCTAATATGCTAATATGCTATGCTAATATGCTAATATGCTAATATGCTAATATGCTAATATGCTAATATGCTAATATGCTATGCTAATATGCTAATATGCAAATATGCTATGCTAATATGCTAATATGCTAATATGCTAATATGCTAATATGCTAATATGCTAATATGCTAATATGTTAATATGCTAATATGCTAATGTGCTAATATGCTAATACGCTAACACGCTATGCTAATATGCTATGCTAATATGCTAATATGCTAATATGCTAATATGCTAATATGCTATGCTAATATGCTAATATGCTAATATGCTAATATACTAATATGCTAATATGCTAATATGCTATGCTAATATGCTAATATGCTAATATGCTAATATGCTAATATGCTAATATGCTAATATGCTAATATGCTAATATGCTAATATGTTAATACGCTAATATGCTAATATGCTAATATGCTATGCTAATATGCTAATATGCTAATATGCTAATTGCTATGCTATGCTATGCTAATATGCTAATATGCTAATATGCTAATATGCTAATATGCTAATATATGCTATGCTAATATGCTAATATGCTAATATGCTAATATGCTATGCGATATGCTAATATGCTAATATGCTAATATGCTAATATGCTAATATGCTATGCTAATATGCTAATATGCTAATACACTAACACGCTATTGCTAATATGCTAATATGCTAATATGCTAATTTGCTAATATGCTAATATGCTAATAGGCTAATATGCTATGCTAATATGCTAATATGCTATGCTAATATGCTAATATGCTAATATGCTAATATGCTAATATGCTAACTATGCTAATATGCTAATATGCTAATATGCTAATATGCTATGCTAATATGCTAATATGCTAATACGCTAACACGCTATGCTAATATGCTAATATGCTAATATGCTAATATGCTAATATGCTATGTATATGCTAATATGCTAATATGCTAATATGCTAATATGCTATGCTAATATGCTAATATGCTAATATGCTAATATGCTAATATGCTATGCTAATATGCTAATATGCTAATATGCTAATATGCTAATATATGCTAATATGCTAATATGCTATATATGCTAATATGCTATATGCTAATCTATGCTAATATGCTAATATGCTAATATGCTAATATGCTAATGCTAATATGCTAATTATGCTAATATGCTAAAGCTAATATGCTAATATGCTAATATTGCTAATATGCTAATATGCTAATATGCTATGCTAATGCTAATATGCTAATATGCTAATATGCTATGCTAATATGCTAATATGCTAATATGCTAATATGCTAATATGCTAATATGCTAATATGCTAATATGCAATATGCTAATATGCTAATATGCTAATATGCTAATATGCTATGCTAATATGCTAATATGCTAATATGCTAATATGCTAATATGCTAATATGCTAATATGCTAATATGCTAATATGCTA
>NW_026043361.1:0-42974 GCF_023856365.1 Brienomyrus brachyistius | reverse complement strand
CGATCTTACCACTACACTATCCAGCAACTATATAATACAATATATAAAAAATATAATATAAATATAATATAAATATATAAAATATATAAAATATATTTTTGGCCACAACCGGGATTCGAACCCCGGTCTCCCGTGTGAAAGGCGGCGATCTTACCACTACACTATCCAGCAACTATATAATATAAGGGAGATTTACGGGAAAATACTAATACGGGAGGACGGCGCGAAAGAGAAGTAAAATACGGTAGTTTCCCGGCCAAAACGGGAGACTTGACAGCCTGAGATGGCTTTTCCAGCGAAAACGACTTCATTATTTATCTGATTGATTTATCGACAGACCATCATACTTTTTAGACGTTATAATAACAACACTCTATTGATCCCCCTCTTACTGTCCATGATACACAATGACGAGACACATGTTCACTAATGACGAGAACTATTCTATTTTTCATGCCGGGTCCTTCAAATCTTACATTTACAAATCTTGTTCTTGTTCTCTGCTCGTTCCCGTAGATATATATTATTATACGGAGATTTACGGAGTCTTCAAAGACGGTCCAGCTCAAGGATCACTGTTGCTGTGGTGTAGATCAGCTGATCTGTAGTAGTCTTCTACGTACATCTTCTAGTAGACCTTCTGAGGGTACTTCACGCATTCTTGGTCGGAGGGTCCAGGTTTCCAGCTTAGCTTATTTCTTAGGTCAGCTGCTCTTGTATTCAGCCTACTAATATATATGGGGCTTGGTACCCAATCTCGGAATGTGGGGATGATGATATCTCCCCCCTGACCTGTCGTCCTGGCTCCCCCTTGTCGTAGCAATCGTGTTGTACCTCATCAATCTCTAGTTGTGATAGCAGTTGTTTCTGGCCACAACCGGGATTCGAACCCCGGTCTCCCGTGTGAAAGGCGGCGATCTTACCACTACACTATCCAGCAACTATATAATACAATATATAAAAAATATAATATAAATATAATATAAATATATAAAATATATAAAATATATTTTTGGCCACAACCGGGATTCGAACCCCGGTCTCCCGTGTGAAAGGCGGCGATCTTACCACTACACTATCCAGCAACTATATAATATAAGGGAGATTTACGGGAAAATACTAATACGGGAGGACGGCGCGAAAGAGAAGTAAAATACGGTAGTTTCCCGGCCAAAACGGGAGACTTGACAGCCTGAGATGGCTTTTCCAGCGAAAACGACTTCATTATTTATCTGATTGATTTATCGACAGACCATCATACTTTTTAGACGTTATAATAACAACACTCTATTGATCCCCCTCTTACTGTCCATGATACACAATGACGAGACACATGTTCACTAATGACGAGAACTATTCTATTTTTCATGCCGGGTCCTTCAAATCTTACATTTACAAATCTTGTTCTTGTTCTCTGCTCGTTCCCGTAGATATATATTATTATACGGAGATTTACGGAGTCTTCAAAGACGGTCCAGCTCAAGGATCACTGTTGCTGTGGTGTAGATCAGCTGATCTGTAGTAGTCTTCTACGTACATCTTCTAGTAGACCTTCTGAGGGTACTTCACGCATTCTTGGTCGGAGGGTCCAGGTTTCCAGCTTAGCTTATTTCTTATTTCTCAGGTCAGCTGCTCTTGTATTCAGCCTACTAATATATATGGGGCTTGGTACCCAATCTCGGAATGTGGGGATGATGATATCTCCCCCCTGACCTGTCGTCCTGGCTCCCCCTTGTCGTAGCAATCGTGTTGTACCTCATCAATGTAGGGAGCCGCCCACTGGCCCAATGGCGGAATCCAATGGCGCAGCCGAAGGCTGTGAATGCGTGTTGGTCCTTCCAAGCGCTCCTGGGAATTACTTACCCTTTTTAATATACAAGATATTCTTTTAGACACACATCTGACTCCATTTTATTAATGACCTTATTTCAGTATATTGTAGTCATGACGTTTATGTTGTTCGGATTACTTCGGGACTCTCCTTTAGATTACCAACTCTAGTTTACCCCTGACGAAGGAGTCCGCCAGATTCGCCTCGGCCGACAGGGCGATCCGTGGGCTTGTTCCACAGGGTTTGTCTTAGATGCACGGAAATCGGCACCATTTAAGACAATGTCAGCCTCTGATTATTCGGGTCCCTCGACCTATATAATTTCCCAAAGGCCCAGTGTCTGCCAATTACTGAGCATGTGGGTGCCTCGGAGATTAAGCCGATGTTTACCCGAACCACACGTACATCCACCTCAGAGGCTCAGCCGGGGGCAGCCCATATCATAACATGTGTCAACCTCAGCGGCTGTGACGGCGCACCTTTTGTTGCGGTAGTTTGTACGAGGTTTTACTTTGGGCTCGTCTCAGGGACTCCGCCGATGCCGCCCATTGTCTTACCATGTGAGCGTCTCAGGGACTATGCCCGGTGCCTAGGAACATAGTGTGTACGCCCCTCAGAGGGCAGACCGGTACCTTTCATCAGCATGTGTTGACCTCAGAGGTTAAGTCGGCCCGTAACTGAGCGTGTGCGAACTCCAGAGGTGCGGTTTTGGTATCCACCTAACTTAACTTGGGCAGTCGAGTTTGGGACCCGGATAAAGGGGATTTAACCCAGAGGCTGCAAGATAGTATTTATCACTTTAGTCCTAATCAGGATAGAAGTCCAATCTGGAAAGTTTATAAAGAAGTTAGCAAATCAGACAGTCATGAAGTAATCAAGACAACATTTATTAAACATATTACAATATATAATTATTGACATGTGGCCACATACTTGTAAATACATTTGGACAAATACAATATTAAACAATCACATTCCTCAGCTGAGAGTGCACAAAGTTCTGCGGAAAGTATCTGACTACAGATGGACTTTCACGCAGTTCTCTGTGGGAGCTCTGATTACAGAGTAACTCCCCGAATCCTTCTGAGGCCCTTCCTTAAGTATCCAAACCAGGTGATGGCATGTCTCTGAAGACTGACCAATTTCGGTCAACGGTTAATTTTAGGGGCATTGTTGGCCTTGGTTCTCAAGTCCTCAGCCAATCAGATCACTTTAGGGGGTGGTCGTAATTCCCTTGTTCTGCCATGTGAGAGGCTCTCTCAGTTTGGTGGGTTTAGCCGAAGTTTCTATAGTTCTCTTAGGGAAAACTATACTGCCTTAAATCTGAGTGTATAACACTCGCCGTCTCATGCCTATTCAAACGAGACCAAACATGCGTGTATTTGTCCCTAACATCTATGTGTGGTGAGTTATCCTATTTCTAGTGGAAAAGGTGTCTGTGTCTGGGGACTGACAGCTGTTGTTGCTGTGGTTTGACTGTGGAACTCCGGCCACTCCAGGGGGTGAAAGGTCTTGCTTTTTCTGTATTGCTCCAGTTATTCTCAGGAGCCGGCAGGGCTTTGCCTTCCTTAAAAGGGATGGTTTGATGCGTGGAGTCCAATCTTGCCTGGGCCAGTGGATCCTTTTCTTGGAGCTCTGAGATGGACTGATGCAGGCTGATCAGAGTTGGGGCCTGCAGGACCTATAAGTTTTATGTCCTTACATCAATCTCTAGTTGTGATAGCAGTTGTTTCTGGCCACAACCGGGATTCGAACCCCGGTCTCCCGTGTGAAAGGCGGCGATCTTACCACTACACTATCCAGCAACTATATAATACAATATAATATAAATATAATATAAATATATAAAATATATAAAATATATTTTTGGCCACAACCGGGATTCGAACCCCGGTCTCCCGTGTGAAAGGCGGCGATCTTACCACTACACTATCCAGCAACTATATAATATAAGGGAGATTTACGGGAAAATACTAATACGGGAGGACGGCGGGAAAGAGAAGTAAAATACGGTAGTTTCCCGGCCAAAACGGGAGACTTGACAGCCTGAGATGGCTTTTCCAGCGAAAACGACTTCATTATTTATCTGATTGATTTATCGACAGACCATCATACTTTTTAGACGTTATAATAACAACACTCTATTGATCCCCCTCTTACTGTCCATGATACACAATGACGAGACACATGTTCACTAATGACGAGAACTATTCTATTTTTCATGCCGGGTCCTTCAAATCTTACATTTACAAATCTTGTTCTTGTTCTCTGCTCGTTCCCGTAGATATATATTATTATACGGAGATTTACGGAGTCTTCAAAGACGGTCCAGCTCAAGGATCACTGTTGCTGTGGTGTAGATCAGCTGATCTGTAGTAGTCTTCTACGTACATCTTCTAGTAGACCTTCTGAGGGTACTTCACGCATTCTTGGTCGGAGGGTCCAGGTTTCCAGCTTAGCTTATTTCTTATTTCTCAGGTCAGCTGCTCTTGTATTCAGCCTACTAATATATATGGGGCTTGGTACCCAATCTCGGAATGTGGGGATGATGATATCTCCCCCCTGACCTGTCGTCCTGGCTCCCCCTTGTCGTAGCAATCGTGTTGTACCTCATCAATCTCTAGTTGTGATAGCAGTTGTTTCTGGCCACAACCGGGATTCGAACCCCGGTCTCCCGTGTGAAAGGCGGCGATCTTACCACTACACTATCCAGCAACTATATAATACAATATATAAAAAATATAATATAAATATAATATAAATATATAAAATATATAAAATATATTTTTGGCCACAACCGGGATTCGAACCCCGGTCTCCCGTGTGAAAGGCGGCGATCTTACCACTACACTATCCAGCAACTATATAATATAAGGGAGATTTACGGGAAAATACTAATACGGGAGGACGGCGCGAAAGAGAAGTAAAATACGGTAGTTTCCCGGCCAAAACGGGAGACTTGACAGCCTGAGATGGCTTTTCCAGCGAAAACGACTTCATTATTTATCTGATTGATTTATCGACAGACCATCATACTTTTTAGACGTTATAATAACAACACTCTATTGATCCCCCTCTTACTGTCCATGATACACAATGACGAGACACATGTTCACTAATGACGAGAACTATTCTATTTTTCATGCCGGGTCCTTCAAATCTTACATTTACAAATCTTGTTCTTGTTCTCTGCTCGTTCCCGTAGATATATATTATTATACGGAGATTTACGGAGTCTTCAAAGACGGTCCAGCTCAAGGATCACTGTTGCTGTGGTGTAGATCAGCTGATCTGTAGTAGTCTTCTACGTACATCTTCTAGTAGACCTTCTGAGGGTACTTCACGCATTCTTGGTCGGAGGGTCCAGGTTTCCAGCTTAGCTTATTTCTTATTTCTCAGGTCAGCTGCTCTTGTATTCAGCCTACTAATATATATGGGGCTTGGTACCCAATCTCGGAATGTGGGGATGATGATATCTCCCCCCTGACCTGTCGTCCTGGCTCCCCCTTGTCGTAGCAATCGTGTTGTACCTCATCAATCTCTAGTTGTGATAGCAGTTGTTTCTGGCCACAACCGGGATTCGAACCCCGGTCTCCCGTGTGAAAGGCGGCGATCTTACCACTACACTATCCAGCAACTATATAATACAATATATAAAAAATATAATATAAATATAATATAAATATATAAAATATATAAAATATATTTTTGGCCACAACCGGGATTCGAACCCCGGTCTCCCGTGTGAAAGGCGGCGATCTTACCACTACACTATCCAGCAACTATATAATATAAGGGAGATTTACGGGAAAATACTAATACGGGAGGACGGCGGGAAAGAGAAGTAAAATACGGTAGTTTCCCGGCCAAAACGGGAGACTTGACAGCCTGAGATGGCTTTTCCAGCGAAAACGACTTCATTATTTATCTGATTGATTTATCGACAGACCATCATACTTTTTAGACGTTATAATAACAACACTCTATTGATCCCCCTCTTACTGTCCATGATACACAATGACGAGACACATGTTCACTAATGACGAGAACTATTCTATTTTTCATGCCGGGTCCTTCAAATCTTACATTTACAAATCTTGTTCTTGTTCTCTGCTCGTTCCCGTAGATATATATTATTATACGGAGATTTACGGAGTCTTCAAAGACGGTCCAGCTCAAGGATCACTGTTGCTGTGGTGTAGATCAGCTGATCTGTAGTAGTCTTCTACGTACATCTTCTAGTAGACCTTCTGAGGGTACTTCACGCATTCTTGGTCGGAGGGTCCAGGTTTCCAGCTTAGCTTATTTCTTATTTCTCAGGTCAGCTGCTCTTGTATTCAGCCTACTAATATATATGGGGCTTGGTACCCAATCTCGGAATGTGGGGATGATGATATCTCCCCCCTGACCTGTCGTCCTGGCTCCCCCTTGTCGTAGCAATCGTGTTGTACCTCATCAATCTCTAGTTGTGATAGCAGTTGTTTCTGGCCACAACCGGGATTCGAACCCCGGTCTCCCGTGTGAAAGGCGGCGATCTTACCACTACACTATCCAGCAACTATATAATACAATATATAAAAAATATAATATAAATATAATATAAATATATAAAATATATAAAATATATTTTTGGCCACAACCGGGATTCGAACCCCGGTCTCCCGTGTGAAAGGCGGCGATCTTACCACTACACTATCCAGCAACTATATAATATAAGGGAGATTTACGGGAAAATACTAATACGGGAGGACGGCGCGAAAGAGAAGTAAAATACGGTAGTTTCCCGGCCAAAACGGGAGACTTGACAGCCTGAGATGGCTTTTCCAGCGAAAACGACTTCATTATTTATCTGATTGATTTATCGACAGACCATCATACTTTTTAGACGTTATAATAACGTCTCTTACTGTCCATGATACACAATGACGAGACACATGTTCACTAATGACGAGAACTATTCTATTTTTCATGCCGGGTCCTTCAAATCTTACATTTACAAATCTTGTTCTTGTTCTCTGCTCGTTCCCGTAGATATATATTATTATACGGAGATTTACGGAGTCTTCAAAGACGGTCCAGCTCAAGGATCACTGTTGCTGTGGTGTAGATCAGCTGATCTGTAGTAGTCTTCTACGTACATCTTCTAGTAGACCTTCTGAGGGTACTTCACGCATTCTTGGTCGGAGGGTCCAGGTTTCCAGCTTAGCTTATTTCTTATTTCTCAGGTCAGCTGCTCTTGTATTCAGCCTACTAATATATATGGGGCTTGGTACCCAATCTCGGAATGTGGGGATGATGATATCTCCCCCCTGACCTGTCGTCCTGGCTCCCCCTTGTCGTAGCAATCGTGTTGTACCTCATCAATGTAGGGAGCCGCCCACTGGCCCAATGGCGGAATCCAATGGCGCAGCCGAAGGCTGTGAATGCGTGTTGGTCCTTCCAAGCGCTCCTGGGAATTACTTACCCTTTTTAATATACAAGATATTCTTTTAGACACACATCTGACTCCATTTTATTAATGACCTTATTTCAGTATATTGTAGTCATGACGTTTATGTTGTTCGGATTACTTCGGGACTCTCCTTTAGATTACCAACTCTAGTTTACCCCTGACGAAGGAGTCCGCCAGATTCGCCTCGGCCGACAGGGCGATCCGTGGGCTTGTTCCACAGGGTTTGTCTTAGATGCACGGAAATCGGCACCATTTAAGACAATGTCAGCCTCTGATTATTCGGGTCCCTCGACCTATATAATTTCCCAAAGGCCCAGTGTCTGCCAATTACTGAGCATGTGGGTGCCTCGGAGATTAAGCCGATGTTTACCCGAACCACACGTACATCCACCTCAGAGGCTCAGCCGGGGGCAGCCCATATCATAACATGTGTCAACCTCAGCGGCTGTGACGGCGCACCTTTTGTTGCGGTAGTTTGTACGAGGTTTTACTTTGGGCTCGTCTCAGGGACTCCGCCGATGCCGCCCATTGTCTTACCATGTGAGCGTCTCAGGGACTATGCCCGGTGCCTAGGAACATAGTGTGTACGCCCCTCAGAGGGCAGACCGGTACCTTTCATCAGCATGTGTTGACCTCAGAGGTTAAGTCGGCCCGTAACTGAGCGTGTGCGAACTCCAGAGGTGCGGTTTTGGTATCCACCTAACTTAACTTGGGCAGTCGAGTTTGGGACCCGGATAAAGGGGATTTAACCCAGAGGCTGCAAGATAGTATTTATCACTTTAGTCCTAATCAGGATAGAAGTCCAATCTGGAAAGTTTATAAAGAAGTTAGCAAATCAGACAGTCATGAAGTAATCAAGACAACATTTATTAAACATATTACAATATATAATTATTGACATGTGGCCACATACTTGTAAATACATTTGGACAAATACAATATTAAACAATCACATTCCTCAGCTGAGAGTGCACAAAGTTCTGCGGAAAGTATCTGACTACAGATGGACTTTCACGCAGTTCTCTGTGGGAGCTCTGATTACAGAGTAACTCCCCGAATCCTTCTGAGGCCCTTCCTTAAGTATCCAAACCAGGTGATGGCATGTCTCTGAAGACTGACCAATTTCGGTCAACGGTTAATTTTAGGGGCATTGTTGGCCTTGGTTCTCAAGTCCTCAGCCAATCAGATCACTTTAGGGGGTGGTCGTAATTCCCTTGTTCTGCCATGTGAGAGGCTCTCTCAGTTTGGTGGGTTTAGCCGAAGTTTCTATAGTTCTCTTAGGGAAAACTATACTGCCTTAAATCTGAGTGTATAACACTCGCCGTCTCATGCCTATTCAAACGAGACCAAACATGCGTGTATTTGTCCCTAACATCTATGTGTGGTGAGTTATCCTATTTCTAGTGGAAAAGGTGTCTGTGTCTGGGGACTGACAGCTGTTGTTGCTGTGGTTTGACTGTGGAACTCCGGCCACTCCAGGGGGTGAAAGGTCTTGCTTTTTCTGTATTGCTCCAGTTATTCTCAGGAGCCGGCAGGGCTTTGCCTTCCTTAAAAGGGATGGTTTGATGCGTGGAGTCCAATCTTGCCTGGGCCAGTGGATCCTTTTCTTGGAGCTCTGAGATGGACTGATGCAGGCTGATCAGAGTTGGGGCCTGCAGGACCTATAAGTTTTATGTCCTTACATCAATCTCTAGTTGTGATAGCAGTTGTTTCTGGCCACAACCGGGATTCGAACCCCGGTCTCCCGTGTGAAAGGCGGCGATCTTACCACTACACTATCCAGCAACTATATAATACAATATATAAAAAATATAATATAAATATAATATAAATATATAAAATATATAAAATATATTTTTGGCCACAACCGGGATTCGAACCCCGGTCTCCCGTGTGAAAGGCGGCGATCTTACCACTACACTATCCAGCAACTATATAATATAAGGGAGATTTACGGGAAAATACTAATACGGGAGGACGGCGGGAAAGAGAAGTAAAATACGGTAGTTTCCCGGCCAAAACGGGAGACTTGACAGCCTGAGATGGCTGTCTCTGGCCACGCCCCCTACAGTCGGTCCGGCCCCTGGCTTTTCCAGCGTGTTCGCGAAAACGACTTCATTATTTATCTGATTGATTTATCGACAGACCATCATACTTTTTAGACGTTATAATAACAACACTCTATTGATCCCCCTCTTACTGTCCATGATACACAATGACGAGACACATGTTCACTAATGACGAGAACTATTCTATTTTTCATGCCGGGTCCTTCAAATCTTACATTTACAAATCTTGTTCTTGTTCTCTGCTCGTTCCCGTAGATATATATTATTATACGGAGATTTACGGAGTCTTCAAAGACGGTCCAGCTCAAGGATCACTGTTGCTGTGGTGTAGATCAGCTGATCTGTAGTAGTCTTCTACGTACATCTTCTAGTAGACCTTCTGAGGGTACTTCACGCATTCTTGGTCGGAGGGTCCAGGTTTCCAGCTTAGCTTATTTCTTATTTCTCAGGTCAGCTGCTCTTGTATTCAGCCTACTAATATATATGGGGCTTGGTACCCAATCTCGGAATGTGGGGATGATGATATCTCCCCCCTGACCTGTCGTCCTGGCTCCCCCTTGTCGTAGCAATCGTGTTGTACCTCATCAATCTCTAGTTGTGATAGCAGTTGTTTCTGGCCACAACCGGGATTCGAACCCCGGTCTCCCGTGTGAAAGGCGGCGATCTTACCACTACACTATCCAGCAACTATATAATACAATATATAAAAAATATAATATAAATATATAAAATATATAAAATATATTTTTGGCCACAACCGGGATTCGAACCCCGGTCTCCCGTGTGAAAGGCGGCGATCTTACCACTACACTATCCAGCAACTATATAATATAAGGGAGATTTACGGGAAAATACTAATACGGGAGGACGGCGGGAAAGAGAAGTAAAATACGGTAGTTTCCCGGCCAAAACGGGAGACTTGACAGCCTGAGATGGCTGTCTCTGGCCACGCCCCCTACAGTCGGTCCGGCCCCTGGCTTTTCCAGCGTGTTCGCGAAAACGACTTCATTATTTATCTGATTGATTTATCGACAGACCATCATACTTTTTAGACGTTATAATAACAACACTCTATTGATCCCCCTCTTACTGTCCATGATACACAATGACGAGACACATGTTCACTAATGACGAGAACTATTCTATTTTTCATGCCGGGTCCTTCAAATCTTACATTTACAAATTTTGTTCTTGTTCTCTGCTCGTTCCCGTAGATATATATTATTATACGGAGATTTACGGAGTCTTCAAAGACGGTCCAGCTCAAGGATCACTGTTGCTGTGGTGTAGATCAGCTGATCTGTAGTAGTCTTCTACGTACATCTTCTAGTAGACCTTCTGAGGGTACTTCACGCATTCTTGGTCGGAGGGTCCAGGTTTCCAGCTTAGCTTATTTCTTATTTCTCAGGTCAGCTGCTCTTGTATTCAGCCTACTAATATATATGGGGCTTGGTACCCAATCTCGGAATGTGGGGATGATGATATCTCCCCCCTGACCTGTCGTCCTGGCTCCCCCTTGTCGTAGCAATCGTGTTGTACCTCATCAATCTCTAGTTGTGATAGCAGTTGTTTCTGGCCACAACCGGGATTCGAACCCCGGTCTCCCGTGTGAAAGGCGGCGATCTTACCACTACACTATCCAGCAACTATATAATACAATATATAAAAAATATAATATAAATATATAAAATATATAAAATATATTTTTGGCCACAACCGGGATTCGAACCCCGGTCTCCCGTGTGAAAGGCGGCGATCTTACCACTACACTATCCAGCAACTATATAATATAAGGGAGATTTACGGGAAAATACTAATACGGGAGGACGGCGGGAAAGAGAAGTAAAATACGGTAGTTTCCCGGCCAAAACGGGAGACTTGACAGCCTGAGATGGCTGTCTCTGGCCACGCCCCCTACAGTCGGTCCGGCCCCTGGCTTTTCCAGCGTGTTCGCGAAAACGACTTCATTATTTATCTGATTGATTTATCGACAGACCATCATACTTTTTAGACGTTATAATAACAACACTCTATTGATCCCCCTCTTACTGTCCATGATACACAATGACGAGACACATGTTCACTAATGACGAGAACTATTCTATTTTTCATGCCGGGTCCTTCAAATCTTACATTTACAAATTTTGTTCTTGTTCTCTGCTCGTTCCCGTAGATATATATTATTATACGGAGATTTACGGAGTCTTCAAAGACGGTCCAGCTCAAGGATCACTGTTGCTGTGGTGTAGATCAGCTGATCTGTAGTAGTCTTCTACGTACATCTTCTAGTAGACCTTCTGAGGGTACTTCACGCATTCTTGGTCGCATTCTAGTTTACCCCTGACGAAGGAGTCCGCCAGATTCGCCTCGGCCGACAGGGCGATCCGTGGGCTTGTTCCACAGGGTTTGTCTTAGATGCACGGAAATCGGCACCATTTAAGACAATGTCAGCCTCTGATTATTCGGGTCCCTCGACCTATATAATTTCCCAAAGGCCCAGTGTCTGCCAATTACTGAGCATGTGGGTGCCTCGGAGATTAAGCCGATGTTTACCCGAACCACACGTACATCCACCTCAGAGGCTCAGCCGGGGGCAGCCCATATCATAACATGTGTCAACCTCAGCGGCTGTGACGGCGCACCTTTTGTTGCGGTAGTTTGTACGAGGTTTTACTTTGGGCTCGTCTCAGGGACTCCGCCGATGCCGCCCATTGTCTTACCATGTGAGCGTCTCAGGGACTATGCCCGGTGCCTAGGAACATAGTGTGTACGCCCCTCAGAGGGCAGACCGGTACCTTTCATCAGCATGTGTTGACCTCAGAGGTTAAGTCGGCCCGTAACTGAGCGTGTGCGAACTCCAGAGGTGCGGTTTTGGTATCCACCTAACTTAACTTGGGCAGTCGAGTTTGGGACCCGGATAAAGGGGATTTAACCCAGAGGCTGCAAGATAGTATTTATCACTTTAGTCCTAATCAGGATAGAAGTCCAATCTGGAAAGTTTATAAAGAAGTTAGCAAATCAGACAGTCATGAAGTAATCAAGACAACATTTATTAAACATATTACAATATATAATTATTGACATGTGGCCACATACTTGTAAATACATTTGGACAAATACAATATTAAACAATCACATTCCTCAGCTGAGAGTGCACAAAGTTCTGCGGAAAGTATCTGACTACAGATGGACTTTCACGCAGTTCTCTGTGGGAGCTCTGATTACAGAGTAACTCCCCGAATCCTTCTGAGGCCCTTCCTTAAGTATCCAAACCAGGTGATGGCATGTCTCTGAAGACTGACCAATTTCGGTCAACGGTTAATTTTAGGGGCATTGTTGGCCTTGGTTCTCAAGTCCTCAGCCAATCAGATCACTTTAGGGGGTGGTCGTAATTCCCTTGTTCTGCCATGTGAGAGGCTCTCTCAGTTTGGTGGGTTTAGCCGAAGTTTCTATAGTTCTCTTAGGGAAAACTATACTGCCTTAAATCTGAGTGTATAACACTCGCCGTCTCATGCCTATTCAAACGAGACCAAACATGCGTGTATTTGTCCCTAACATCTATGTGTGGTGAGTTATCCTATTTCTAGTGGAAAAGGTGTCTGTGTCTGGGGACTGACAGCTGTTGTTGCTGTGGTTTGACTGTGGAACTCCGGCCACTCCAGGGGGTGAAAGGTCTTGCTTTTTCTGTATTGCTCCAGTTATTCTCAGGAGCCGGCAGGGCTTTGCCTTCCTTAAAAGGGATGGTTTGATGCGTGGAGTCCAATCTTGCCTGGGCCAGTGGATCCTTTTCTTGGAGCTCTGAGATGGACTGATGCAGGCTGATCAGAGTTGGGGCCTGCAGGACCTATAAGTTTTATGTCCTTACATCAATCTCTAGTTGTGATAGCAGTTGTTTCTGGCCACAACCGGGATTCGAACCCCGGTCTCCCGTGTGAAAGGCGGCGATCTTACCACTACACTATCCAGCAACTATATAATATAAGGGAGATTTACGGGAAAATACTAATACGGGAGGACGGCGCGAAAGAGAAGTAAAATACGGTAGTTTCCCGGCCAAAACGGGAGACTTGACAGCCTGAGATGGCTTTTCCAGCGAAAACGACTTCATTATTTATCTGATTGATTTATCGACAGACCATCATACTTTTTAGACGTTATAATAACAACACTCTATTGATCCCCCTCTTACTGTCCATGATACACAATGACGAGACACATGTTCACTAATGACGAGAACTATTCTATTTTTCATTCCTTCAAATCTTACATTTACAAATCTTGTTCTTGTTCTCTGCTCGTTCCCGTAGATATATATTATTATACGGAGATTTACGGAGTCTTCAAAGACGGTCCAGCTCAAGGATCACTGTTGCTGTGGTGTAGATCAGCTGATCTGTAGTAGTCTTCTACGTACATCTTCTAGTAGACCTTCTGAGGGTACTTCACGCATTCTTGGTCGGAGGGTCCAGGTTTCCAGCTTAGCTTATTTCTTATTTCTCAGGTCAGCTGCACTTGTATTCAGCCTACTAATATATATGGGGCTTGGTACCCAATCTCGGAATGTGGGGATGATGATATCTCCCCCCTGACCTGTCGTCCTGGCTCCCCCTTGTCGTAGCAATCGTGTTGTACCTCATCAATCTCTAGTTGTGATAGCAGTTGTTTCTGGCCACAACCGGGATTCGAACCCCGGTCTCCCGTGTGAAAGGCGGCGATCTTACCACTACACTATCCAGCAACTATATAATACAATATATAAAAAATATAATATAAATATAATATAAATATATAAAATATATAAAATATATTTTTGGCCACAACCGGGATTCGAACCCCGGTCTCCCGTGTGAAAGGCGGCGATCTTACCACTACACTATCCAGCAACTATATAATATAAGGGAGATTTACGGGAAAATACTAATACGGGAGGACGGCGCGAAAGAGAAGTAAAATAACTTCTCTTCGGAGGGTCCAGGTTTCCAGCTTAGCTTATTTCTTATTTCTCAGGTCAGCTGCTCTTGTATTCAGCCTACTAATATATATGGGGCTTGGTACCCAATCTCGGAATGTGGGGATGATGATATCTCCCCCCTGACCTGTCGTCCTGGCTCCCCCTTGTCGTAGCAATCGTGTTGTACCTCATCAATCTCTAGTTGTGATAGCAGTTGTTTCTGGCCACAACCGGGATTCGAACCCCGGTCTCCCGTGTGAAAGGCGGCGATCTTACCACTACACTATCCAGCAACTATATAATACAATATATAAAAAATATAATATAAATATAATATAAATATATAAAATATATAAAATATATAAAATATATTTTTGGCCACAACCGGGATTCGAACCCCGATCTCCCGTGTGAAAGGCGGCGATCTTACCACTACACTATCCAGCAACTATATAATATAAGGGAGATTTACGGGAAAATACTAATACGGGAGGACGGCGCGAAAGAGAAGTAAAATACGGTAGTTTCCCGGCCAAAACGGGAGACTTGACAGCCTGAGATGGCTTTTCCAGCGAAAACGACTTCATTATTTATCTGATTGATTTATCGACAGACCATCATACTTTTTAGACGTTATAATAACAACACTCTATTGATCCCCCTCTTACTGTCCATGATACACAATGACGAGACACATGTTCACTAATGACGAGAACTATTCTATTTTTCATGCCGGGTCCTTCAAATCTTACATTTACAAATCTTGTTCTTGTTCTCTGCTCGTTCCCGTAGATATATATTATTATACGGAGATTTACGGAGTCTTCAAAGACGGTCCAGCTCAAGGATCACTGTTGCTGTGGTGTAGATCAGCTGATCTGTAGTAGTCTTCTACGTACATCTTCTAGTAGACCTTCTGAGGGTACTTCACGCATTCTTGGTCGGAGGGTCCAGGTTTCCAGCTTAGCTTATTTCTTATTTCTCAGGTCAGCTGCTCTTGTATTCAGCCTACTAATATATATGGGGCTTGGTACCCAATCTCGGAATGTGGGGATGATGATATCTCCCCCCTGACCTGTCGTCCTGGCTCCCCCTTGTCGTAGCAATCGTGTTGTACCTCATCAATCTCTAGTTGTGATAGCAGTTGTTTCTGGCCACAACCGGGATTCGAACCCCGGTCTCCCGTGTGAAAGGCGGCGATCTTACCACTACACTATCCAGCAACTATATAATACAATATATAAAAAATATAATATAAATATAATATAAATATATAAAATATATAAAATATATTTTTGGCCACAACCGGGATTCGAACCCCGGTCTCCCGTGTGAAAGGCGGCGATCTTACCACTACACTATCCAGCAACTATATAATATAAGGGAGATTTACGGGAAAATACTAATACGGGAGGACGGCGCGAAAGAGAAGTAAAATACGGTAGTTTCCCGGCCAAAACGGGAGACTTGACAGCCTGAGATGGCTGTCTCTGGCCACGCCCCCTACAGTCGGTCCGGCCCCTGGCTTTTCCAGCGTGTTCGCGAAAACGACTTCATTATTTATCTGATTGATTTATCGACAGACCATCATACTTTTTAGACGTTATAATAACAACACTCTATTGATCCCCCTCTTACTGTCCATGATACACAATGACGAGACACATGTTCACTAATGACGAGAACTATTCTATTTTTCATGCCGGGTCCTTCAAATCTTACATTTACAAATCTTGTTCTTGTTCTCTGCTCGTTCCCGTAGATATATATTATTATACGGAGATTTACGGAGTCTTCAAAGACGGTCCAGCTCAAGGATCACTGTTGCTGTGGTGTAGATCAGCTGATCTGTAGTAGTCTTCTACGTACATCTTCTAGTAGACCTTCTGAGGGTACTTCACGCATTCTTGGTCGGAGGGTCCAGGTTTCCAGCTTAGCTTATTTCTTATTTCTCAGGTCAGCTGCTCTTGTATTCAGCCTACTAATATATATGGGGCTTGGTACCCAATCTCGGAATGTGGGGATGATGATATCTCCCCCCTGACCTGTCGTCCTGGCTCCCCCTTGTCGTAGCAATCGTGTTGTACCTCATCAATCTCTAGTTGTGATAGCAGTTGTTTCTGGCCACAACCGGGATTCGAACCCCGGTCTCCCGTGTGAAAGGCGGCGATCTTACCACTACACTATCCAGCAACTATATAATACAATATATAAAAAATATAATATAAATATAATATAAATATATAAAATATATAAAATATATTTTTGGCCACAACCGGGATTCGAACCCCGGTCTCCCGTGTGAAAGGCGGCGATCTTACCACTACACTATCCAGCAACTATATAATACAATATATAAAAAATATAATATAAATATAATATAAATATATAAAATATATAAAATATATTTTTGGCCACAACCGGGATTCGAACCCCGGTCTCCCGTGTGAAAGGCGGCGATCTTACCACTACACTATCCAGCAACTATATAATATAAGGGAGATTTACGGAAAAATACTAATACGGGAGGACGGCGCGAAAGAGAAGTAAAATACGGTAGTTTCCCGGCCAAAACGGGAGACTTGACAGCCTGAGATGGCTTTTCCAGCGAAAACGACTTCATTATTTATCTGATTGATTTATCGACAGACCATCATACTTTTTAGACGTTATAATAACAACACTCTATTGATCCCCCTCTTACTGTCCATGATACACAATGACGAGACACATGTTCACTAATGACGAGAACTATTCTATTTTTCATGCCGGGTCCTTCAAATCTTACATTTACAAATCTTGTTCTTGTTCTCTGCTCGTTCCCGTAGATATATATTATTATACGGAGATTTACGGAGTCTTCAAAGACGGTCCAGCTCAAGGATCACTGTTGCTGTGGTGTAGATCAGCTGATCTGTAGTAGTCTTCTACGTACATCTTCTAGTAGACCTTCTGAGGGTACTTCACGCATTCTTGGTCGGAGGGTCCAGGTTTCCAGCTTAGCTTATTTCTTATTTCTCAGGTCAGCTGCTCTTGTATTCAGCCTACTAATATATATGGGGCTTGGTACCCAATCTCGGAATGTGGGGATGATGATATCTCCCCCCTGACCTGTCGTCCTGGCTCCCCCTTGTCGTAGCAATCGTGTTGTACCTCATCAATCTCTAGTTGTGATAGCAGTTGTTTCTGGCCACAACCGGGATTCGAACCCCGGTCTCCCGTGTGAAAGGCGGCGATCTTACCACTACACTATCCAGCAACTATATAATACAATATATAAAAAATATAATATAAATATAATATAAATATATAAAATATATAAAATATATTTTTGGCCACAACCGGGATTCGAACCCCGGTCTCCCGTGTGAAAGGCGGCGATCTTACCACTACACTATCCAGCAACTATATAATATAAGGGAGATTTACGGGAAAATACTAATACGGGAGGACGGCGCGAAAGAGAAGTAAAATACGGTAGTTTCCCGGCCAAAACGGGAGACTTGACAGCCTGAGATGGCTTTTCCAGCGAAAACGACTTCATTATTTATCTGATTGATTTATCGACAGACCATCATACTTTTTAGACGTTATAATAACAACACTCTATTGATCCCCCTCTTACTGTCCATGATACACAATGACGAGACACATGTTCACTAATGACGAGAACTATTCTATTTTTCATGCCGGGTCCTTCAAATCTTACATTTACAAATCTTGTTCTTGTTCTCTGCTCGTTCCCGTAGATATATATTATTATACGGAGATTTACGGAGTCTTCAAAGACGGTCCAGCTCAAGGATCACTGTTGCTGTGGTGTAGATCAGCTGATCTGTAGTAGTCTTCTACGTACATCTTCTAGTAGACCTTCTGAGGGTACTTCACGCATTCTTGGTCGGAGGGTCCAGGTTTCCAGCTTAGCTTATTTCTTATTTCTCAGGTCAGCTGCTCTTGTATTCAGCCTACTAATATATATGGGGCTTGGTACCCAATCTCGGAATGTGGGGATGATGATATCTCCCCCCTGACCTGTCGTCCTGGCTCCCCCTTGTCGTAGCAATCGTGTTGTACCTCATCAATGTAGGGAGCCGCCCACTGGCCCAATGGCGGAATCCAATGGCGCAGCCGAAGGCTGTGAATGCGTGTTGGTCCTTCCAAGCGCTCCTGGGAATTACTTACCCTTTTTAATATACAAGATATTCTTTTAGACACACATCTGACTCCATTTTATTAATGACCTTATTTCAGTATATTGTAGTCATGACGTTTATGTTGTTCGGATTACTTCGGGACTCTCCTTTAGATTACCAACTCTAGTTTACCCCTGACGAAGGAGTCCGCCAGATTCGCCTCGGCCGACAGGGCGATCCGTGGGCTTGTTCCACAGGGTTTGTCTTAGATGCACGGAAATCGGCACCATTTAAGACAATGTCAGCCTCTGATTATTCGGGTCCCTCGACCTATATAATTTCCCAAAGGCCCAGTGTCTGCCAATTACTGAGCATGTGGGTGCCTCGGAGATTAAGCCGATGTTTACCCGAACCACACGTACATCCACCTCAGAGGCTCAGCCGGGGGCAGCCCATATCATAACATGTGTCAACCTCAGCGGCTGTGACGGCGCACCTTTTGTTGCGGTAGTTTGTACGAGGTTTTACTTTGGGCTCGTCTCAGGGACTCCGCCGATGCCGCCCATTGTCTTACCATGTGAGCGTCTCAGGGACTATGCCCGGTGCCTAGGAACATAGTGTGTACGCCCCTCAGAGGGCAGACCGGTACCTTTCATCAGCATGTGTTGACCTCAGAGGTTAAGTCGGCCCGTAACTGAGCGTGTGCGAACTCCAGAGGTGCGGTTTTGGTATCCACCTAACTTAACTTGGGCAGTCGAGTTTGGGACCCGGATAAAGGGGATTTAACCCAGAGGCTGCAAGATAGTATTTATCACTTTAGTCCTAATCAGGATAGAAGTCCAATCTGGAAAGTTTATAAAGAAGTTAGCAAATCAGACAGTCATGAAGTAATCAAGACAACATTTATTAAACATATTACAATATATAATTATTGACATGTGGCCACATACTTGTAAATACATTTGGACAAATACAATATTAAACAATCACATTCCTCAGCTGAGAGTGCACAAAGTTCTGCGGAAAGTATCTGACTACAGATGGACTTTCACGCAGTTCTCTGTGGGAGCTCTGATTACAGAGTAACTCCCCGAATCCTTCTGAGGCCCTTCCTTAAGTATCCAAACCAGGTGATGGCATGTCTCTGAAGACTGACCAATTTCGGTCAACGGTTAATTTTAGGGGCATTGTTGGCCTTGGTTCTCAAGTCCTCAGCCAATCAGATCACTTTAGGGGGTGGTCGTAATTCCCTTGTTCTGCCATGTGAGAGGCTCTCTCAGTTTGGTGGGTTTAGCCGAAGTTTCTATAGTTCTCTTAGGGAAAACTATACTGCCTTAAATCTGAGTGTATAACACTCGCCGTCTCATGCCTATTCAAACGAGACCAAACATGCGTGTATTTGTCCCTAACATCTATGTGTGGTGAGTTATCCTATTTCTAGTGGAAAAGGTGTCTGTGTCTGGGGACTGACAGCTGTTGTTGCTGTGGTTTGACTGTGGAACTCCGGCCACTCCAGGGGGTGAAAGGTCTTGCTTTTTCTGTATTGCTCCAGTTATTCTCAGGAGCCGGCAGGGCTTTGCCTTCCTTAAAAGGGATGGTTTGATGCGTGGAGTCCAATCTTGCCTGGGCCAGTGGATCCTTTTCTTGGAGCTCTGAGATGGACTGATGCAGGCTGATCAGAGTTGGGGCCTGCAGGACCTATAAGTTTTATGTCCTTACATCAATCTCTAGTTGTGATAGCAGTTGTTTCTGGCCACAACCGGGATTCGAACCCCGGTCTCCCGTGTGAAAGGCGGCGATCTTACCACTACACTATCCAGCAACTATATAATACAATATATAAAAAATATAATATAAATATAATATAAATATATAAAATATATAAAATATATTTTTGGCCACAACCGGGATTCGAACCCCGGTCTCCCGTGTGAAAGGCGGCAATCTTACCACTACACTATCCAGCAACTATATAATATAAGGGAGATTTACGGGAAAATACTAATACGGGAGGACGGCGGGAAAGAGAAGTAAAATACGGTAGTTTCCCGGCCAAAACGGGAGACTTGACAGCCTGAGATGGCTGTCTCTGGCCACGCCCCCTACAGTCGGTCCGGCCCCTGGCTTTTCCAGCCTTGTCGTAGCAATCGTGTTGTCTGCCAATTACTGAGCATGTGGGTGCCTCGGAGATTAAGCCGATGTTTACCCGAACCACACGTACATCCACCTCAGAGGCTCAGCCGGGGGCAGCCCATATCATAACATGTGTCAACCTCAGCGGCTGTGACGGCGCACCTTTTGTTGCGGTAGTTTGTACGAGGTTTTACTTTGGGCTCGTCTCAGGGACTCCGCCGATGCCGCCCATTGTCTTACCATGTGAGCGTCTCAGGGACTATGCCCGGTGCCTAGGAACATAGTGTGTACGCCCCTCAGAGGGCAGACCGGTACCTTTCATCAGCATGTGTTGACCTCAGAGGTTAAGTCGGCCCGTAACTGAGCGTGTGCGAACTCCAGAGGTGCGGTTTTGGTATCCACCTAACTTAACTTGGGCAGTCGAGTTTGGGACCCGGATAAAGGGGATTTAACCCAGAGGCTGCAAGATAGTATTTATCACTTTAGTCCTAATCAGGATAGAAGTCCAATCTGGAAAGTTTATAAAGAAGTTAGCAAATCAGACAGTCATGAAGTAATCAAGACAACATTTATTAAACATATTACAATATATAATTATTGACATGTGGCCACATACTTGTAAATACATTTGGACAAATACAATATTAAACAATCACATTCCTCAGCTGAGAGTGCACAAAGTTCTGCGGAAAGTATCTGACTACAGATGGACTTTCACGCAGTTCTCTGTGGGAGCTCTGATTACAGAGTAACTCCCCGAATCCTTCTGAGGCCCTTCCTTAAGTATCCAAACCAGGTGATGGCATGTCTCTGAAGACTGACCAATTTCGGTCAACGGTTAATTTTAGGGGCATTGTTGGCCTTGGTTCTCAAGTCCTCAGCCAATCAGATCACTTTAGGGGGTGGTCGTAATTCCCTTGTTCTGCCATGTGAGAGGCTCTCTCAGTTTGGTGGGTTTAGCCGAAGTTTCTATAGTTCTCTTAGGGAAAACTATACTGCCTTAAATCTGAGTGTATAACACTCGCCGTCTCATGCCTATTCAAACGAGACCAAACATGCGTGTATTTGTCCCTAACATCTATGTGTGGTGAGTTATCCTATTTCTAGTGGAAAAGGTGTCTGTGTCTGGGGACTGACAGCTGTTGTTGCTGTGGTTTGACTGTGGAACTCCGGCCACTCCAGGGGGTGAAAGGTCTTGCTTTTTCTGTATTGCTCCAGTTATTCTCAGGAGCCGGCAGGGCTTTGCCTTCCTTAAAAGGGATGGTTTGATGCGTGGAGTCCAATCTTGCCTGGGCCAGTGGATCCTTTTCTTGGAGCTCTGAGATGGACTGATGCAGGCTGATCAGAGTTGGGGCCTGCAGGACCTATAAGTTTTATGTCCTTACATCAATCTCTAGTTGTGATAGCAGTTGTTTCTGGCCACAACCGGGATTCGAACCCCGGTCTCCCGTGTGAAAGGCGGCGATCTTACCACTACACTATCCAGCAACTATATAATACAATATATAAAAAATATAATATAAATATAATATAAATATATAAAATATATAAAATATAGTTTTGGCCACAACCGGGATTCGAACCCCGGTCTCCCGTGTGAAAGGCGGCGATCTTACCACTACACTATCCAGCAACTATATAATATAAGGGAGATTTACGGGAAAATACTAATACGGGAGGACGGCGCGAAAGAGAAGTAAAATACGGTAGTTTCCCGGCCAAAACGGGAGACTTGACAGCCTGAGATGGCTTTTCCAGCGAAAACGACTTCATTATTTATCTGATTGATTTATCGACAGACCATCATACTTTTTAGACGTTATAATAACAACACTCTATTGATCCCCCTCTTACTGTCCATGATACACAATGACGAGAACTATTCTATTTTTCATGCCGGGTCCTTCAAATCTTACATTTACAAATCTTGTTCTTGTTCTCTGCTCGTTCCCGTAGATATATATTATTATACGGAGATTTACGGAGTCTTCAAAGACGGTCCAGCTCAAGGATCACTGTTGCTGTGGTGTAGATCAGCTGATCTGTAGTAGTCTTCTACGTACATCTTCTAGTAGACCTTCTGAGGGTACTTCACGCATTCTTGGTCGGAGGGTCCAGGTTTCCAGCTTAGCTTATTTCTTATTTCTCAGGTCAGCTGCTCTTGTATTCAGCCTACTAATATATATGGGGCTTGGTACCCAATCTCGGAATGTGGGGATGATGATATCTCCCCCCTGACCTGTCGTCCTGGCTCCCCCTTGTCGTAGCAATCGTGTTGTACCTCATCAATGTAGGGAGCCGCCCACTGGCCCAATGGCGGAATCCAATGGCGCAGCCGAAGGCTGTGAATGCGTGTTGGTCCTTCCAAGCGCTCCTGGGAATTACTTACCCTTTTTAATATACAAGATATTCTTTTAGACACACATCTGACTCCATTTTATTAATGACCTTATTTCAGTATATTGTAGTCATGACGTTTATGTTGTTCGGATTACTTCGGGACTCTCCTTTAGATTACCAACTCTAGTTTACCCCTGACGAAGGAGTCCGCCAGATTCGCCTCGGCCGACAGGGCGATCCGTGGGCTTGTTCCACAGGGTTTGTCTTAGATGCACGGAAATCGGCACCATTTAAGACAATGTCAGCCTCTGATTATTCGGGTCCCTCGACCTATATAATTTCCCAAAGGCCCAGTGTCTGCCAATTACTGAGCATGTGGGTGCCTCGGAGATTAAGCCGATGTTTACCCGAACCACACGTACATCCACCTCAGAGGCTCAGCCGGGGGCAGCCCATATCATAACATGTGTCAACCTCAGCGGCTGTGACGGCGCACCTTTTGTTGCGGTAGTTTGTACGAGGTTTTACTTTGGGCTCGTCTCAGGGACTCCGCCGATGCCGCCCATTGTCTTACCATGTGAGCGTCTCAGGGACTATGCCCGGTGCCTAGGAACATAGTGTGTACGCCCCTCAGAGGGCAGACCGGTACCTTTCATCAGCATGTGTTGACCTCAGAGGTTAAGTCGGCCCGTAACTGAGCGTGTGCGAACTCCAGAGGTGCGGTTTTGGTATCCACCTAACTTAACTTGGGCAGTCGAGTTTGGGACCCGGATAAAGGGGATTTAACCCAGAGGCTGCAAGATAGTATTTATCACTTTAGTCCTAATCAGGATAGAAGTCCAATCTGGAAAGTTTATAAAGAAGTTAGCAAATCAGACAGTCATGAAGTAATCAAGACAACATTTATTAAACATATTACAATATATAATTATTGACATGTGGCCACATACTTGTAAATACATTTGGACAAATACAATATTAAACAATCACATTCCTCAGCTGAGAGTGCACAAAGTTCTGCGGAAAGTATCTGACTACAGATGGACTTTCACGCAGTTCTCTGTGGGAGCTCTGATTACAGAGTAACTCCCCGAATCCTTCTGAGGCCCTTCCTTAAGTATCCAAACCAGGTGATGGCATGTCTCTGAAGACTGACCAATTTCGGTCAACGGTTAATTTTAGGGGCATTGTTGGCCTTGGTTCTCAAGTCCTCAGCCAATCAGATCACTTTAGGGGGTGGTCGTAATTCCCTTGTTCTGCCATGTGAGAGGCTCTCTCAGTTTGGTGGGTTTAGCCGAAGTTTCTATAGTTCTCTTAGGGAAAACTATACTGCCTTAAATCTGAGTGTATAACACTCGCCGTCTCATGCCTATTCAAACGAGACCAAACATGCGTGTATTTGTCCCTAACATCTATGTGTGGTGAGTTATCCTATTTCTAGTGGAAAAGGTGTCTGTGTCTGGGGACTGACAGCTGTTGTTGCTGTGGTTTGACTGTGGAACTCCGGCCACTCCAGGGGGTGAAAGGTCTTGCTTTTTCTGTATTGCTCCAGTTATTCTCAGGAGCCGGCAGGGCTTTGCCTTCCTTAAAAGGGATGGTTTGATGCGTGGAGTCCAATCTTGCCTGGGCCAGTGGATCCTTTTCTTGGAGCTCTGAGATGGACTGATGCAGGCTGATCAGAGTTGGGGCCTGCAGGACCTATAAGTTTTATGTCCTTACATCAATCTCTAGTTGTGATAGCAGTTGTTTCTGGCCACAACCGGGATTCGAACCCCGGTCTCCCGTGTGAAAGGCGGCGATCTTACCACTACACTATCCAGCAACTATATAATACAATATATAAAAAATATAATATAAATATAATATAAATATATAAAATATATAAAATATATAAAATATATTTTTGGCCACAACCGGGATTCGAACCCCGGTCTCCCGTGTGAAAGGCGGCGATCTTACCACTACACTATCCAGCAACTATATAATATAAGGGAGATTTACGGGAAAATACTAATACGGGAGGACGGCGGGAAAGAGAAGTAAAATACGGTAGTTTCCCGGCCAAAACGGGAGACTTGACAGCCTGAGATGGCTGTCTCTGGCCACGCCCCCTACAGTCGGTCCGGCCCCTGGCTTTTCCAGCGTGTTCGCGAAAACGACTTCATTTATTTTCTTATTGATTTATCGACAGACCATCATACTTTTTAGACGTTATAATAACAACACTCTATTGATCCCCAAAGAGAGAAATTCTCTCCTTGCCTGCCCCCTCTTACTGTCCATGATACACAAGCACATATGTAGAAAAACGTCAGCTTGGAAGCCAAGGCTGGACTTAACCTACTCTATTCTGGTATTCTGTTCTCCCAAGTAAGGCGTGGGTTCGAATCCAACTTCCGACAAAAGTTCTTCAATCGCTACAGCACAATTTGAGCCACTTACGGCTTTAATTGCTTTGTTTTATTTTTGCGTTTCAGGCAAAACTACATAACACTTAAAGACACTACGGGCATGTAAATGGAGAACGAAATTATAGTTATACCGAATCTCCTACACACAATACCAAGGTTACCAACTTTGGTCAGCTGGCCGGAGTGAGACGTTCAATTCCCGTAAGATTTCTTTGCGCCAGCCTGAGAGTCTGAAAACACGTCACACCAGATGCATGAGAGATGGAAACCTGGGATATTCAGTCGAATCAGATCAAATATGATGCTAAGTTAGTACTAAGTTAAAATATGTTCCGCACTTGTAACATGCACCCATGATTTGGAACAGCAGCATACCTGTCAAGGTTTGGATTTGAAAATAAAGGAAATTTTCCGGCACCCGCCGTGAGCCATCCCACCACCGCAACCAGGCTCCAGTATCAACAACAACAAACAAACAAATTTATTTTTATATAGCGCATTATCACAACATTACATTGTCTCAAAGCGCTTTACAGTATCCTCACCCAAAGCCCCCAGTGAGTAAGCCATAGGCGACAGTGGCAAGGAAAAACTCCCTAGAAGGAAGAAACCTTGAGAGGGACCAGACTCAAAGGGGAAGCCCATCCTCCAGGGGCCGGCAGGGATAGTCAAATAGAGAGAGGAGAGCAAGGAAGATAAGCCAATGCCGAAGCCGAGTCTTCTTCCAATTGCCAGGCAACCAGAGGTAAGGCAGCGGGTCATACATGGAAGATCAGAACGGCGAGCTGGATGCAGGGACGTCACTGGTGGTGGTCGGGTGTGCTGGATATCTTGATAGATTGAGGTCTCCAGGCATCACCCCCAGGAGGAGTAGGGGAAATAAAATGTACAATTAGGCATAGTAGAGGAGGCTATTGGCAGTGCTAAAAGCTAGGTGAGTACAATATGAAGTGCAATCTGCAAGCTCCGGCAGATATGGCTATGGCAGCATCAGTAGGAGGGAGAGGCAAGTGGGAATGCCGGCATGGGGAGTCCCTGAAATGTCAGCACTCCAGTTCCACAAGAGATTGCAAAGCTAGAGTGACAGCACTGACAATCCAGTTCATCCAAAGCCAATGGCACCGATCCCCACCCAGCTCTACACCTCACACTACAGGTCTGCCTGGGAGTGAAGAGTTAGCTAGGGCTAGAACTAGTGTCCCTATACGCTAAACTAAACAGGTGTGTTTTTAGTCTGGACTTGAGTTTTTAGTCTGGACAGAGCACGTTACTGACACACACATCTTCTTCGCAATGTTGCACACCTCTTTAAAATTTGCCTTTGTGATCTCCGATTGCCTCAATCGGACATCATTAGTGCCGACGTGGATAACTATCTGAGAGTATTTACGTTTACTTTTAGCCAGCACTTTTAAATTTGCCGAGATGTCGGTCGCTCTGGCACCCGGGAGACAATTTACAATGGTCGCTGGAGTCGCTACTCTCACGTTTCTTAGAATAGAATCACCAATTATTAGAGCACTTTCAACAGGCGTCTCAGTGGGAGTTTCACTGAGTGGGGAGAACCTGTTGGAAACGCGGATAGGCGAATGGTGCCGGTGTAAGTTTGGTTTGGATTTGCGACTATGCCGCCGGGTCGTCACCCACTCGCCTTGCTGCGAAGGCTCTGCTGCCGGAGCAGGGGGAGACTTACTGGCTATCGCGGACATATCCGGAGCCGCTAATACTGAGTCAATAAAACTCTCATTCTCCTGAATGTTATGTAACGTCCGGATACGTCCCTCTAACACTACAATCTTCTCCGTCAGTCTAGCGACTAACTGACACTTCTCACATGTATAAATACCGCTAATGACTGGAGAAGAATAGCTAAACATATTACACTCAGAACACGGAACAGTAGACATGGCGTTGTACTTACGTAAACTGAGGCTGTAAGGCTGGAAGCACCTTCTTAATTGAACGAAGATCGTGGGTCGGTACTTGCGTAGGTGATTAATCCGTCGGGGTCTGGGAAATTTTATTTATTTATTTTGGAGGATTATTAATCTTGCGAAGCTTTTTCCCAATGACTTAACTCGAATTATTATTTAGGTGATATCTATGGTTTCAAAGTTCGCGCGCTAGCAGTCAGTATCACTCTCGCAGGAAACAGGAAACAACGGAAATGACCATGTGTATCCCTTACATTTTAAGACAGGAAATATTAAATAATATAAATTATATAAAATATAATATAAATATAAATATATAAAATATATAAAATATAAAATAACCATTTGTCATTTATTTTCTATTAATTTTTCATGTTCACTCATGCGGCTCTGTCATTCACTAATGACTTGGATTTTTCATGCCGACTGACATCGTTCCTTCCCCGTGGGAGACAAATCTTACAGAACGCGTGACCCATCCTGCTCCTCTTCAGGAAAGTAAATTCGTCATCTTCGTCATCACCCCTTAAAACAATTACTGAAGCGAGACGGCGCACGCGTTACGGCGACAGATTTAAATTGTGAGTGCACTATATCTCGTCGCAAATGGTGCTTAACCACGGCGGGTCTCAAGCACAGGAGACTCCCAATTTCTAAATGACACACACTTGGCTCACAGCGCAAAGTTGTGTTAAACTTGCTTTGTCTAAAGCAGGCACACACATACGAGAATGATCCTGATAGGTAACTAAGCTATCGGTCTTATGTCCAAGCGCAACATAATTTAGGTTAGAACCTCATAACAAGTATTCCCGTTCGCTAATAGAGAGATCTCTCCCAGGATATATAGAAACGGAGACACTCGTCCGAATTGAACCTGGAAACAAAGCGCTACATCTGAGAATCTCGTCAGACATAGGGTTAAAGTTTACTGCAGTTTAATACGAAAGAACTACAATGAAATCACCGAAAATAAAACAAAATAATATAACTACTAATAATAGAAATAAAAATAACTATAATAAGCCCATATGATCCCGCTTAAATGCCTTCAGATTGCCATGAGTGCGACTTTTGCAACCAGTTGACAGTAGCGCTTCTTCACTGCACGTTCGGTCATAAAAAGTTTAAATTGTGTGCTCAGAATAAGTTTAAACCTTGTGCCTTGTGATTATTAACCAATTTTTATGCTGAATGGTCGGCTCAAACTCAATTGCGAAACACCGTGAGTCTGTTAATGTGTGACTTAAATGGAACTCATTAATAACCAGTATCACGTAATAACCTGGGTTAGAATAGAAGGCTTGTCCAACGAGCTGCGTCACCAGGTAATGTAAACGATCGGTAGCGAAGCTCCCCTCACGGCCAATGAGAGAGAGTCTCGCGATATTTCAGGCGAATTTGAGGTTTCAGAGCGTAGATCGCACAGGCAGGGATTCTTGTGAGCACTCAATGAACGGAGGCTGAAGTTGTGTAAAAGACATGCATTTATTCCTATAACTAACATAAGACAGACATTACACCTAACAAACAATAAACACGAAATAACGGAGTGGACACAAACAATGTAATCATGAAAATGCAATGACCAGATTTAAAATGAGTAACCTTAAAAGGGAAAATACTGTTCTTCAAAGCAAGCAATTTGTGGAAATACTGTCCTAAAGTAATATAGCAGGTGAATAGGAGTTTAGGTTGTTATAAATGAAAGGAAGTTTGTTTACTTGGTTGCAGAGTGGGGGGGGGGGGGGGTCTTGGCAGTTGGTTGCGGAGGCTGATGAGCTGATGGGTGATGGCACTCAGGGAGGCGCGGTGTTTGCAGCGGTTGTTGGAGTGGAGCCCCTCTGATTCCCTCTCCTGGTGAAGCTTGGGCTTGGTTGCAGTTCTCTGTCCAGCTGGGTCTTCACTGATAGGCTTCAGGAGGGCTTCTTGTGGGCTTCTCTTCTCTTGGGCTGATGTTCTCTGCCTCTCTTCGTGCTGATGGTCTTTTGTTTTCTCCTCCCTTCTGTTTCTCCTCTCCTGGCTTTGTTCTGAGGTGCCAGGTTTTATAGTGTAAAGTTCGTGAATAGGAGTGACCAGGAATTCGACTCCTGGACCAATGGCTGACCATCCATTTGGCGGGCTTTCGGAAGGGGGTCTGTATCAGTCCTTTTGAGATTTATGACCAGAGTGATTTCCCTTGTATTGATGATTTTCGTTAGGCTGGTGTAACTTTTGATATATTCACTTTCGTGGTAACCACTGACCAGATTTGGAAACTGGAGTGATTTTCCATCGGTTTGATACCAAACATGCCATAGCAGCCTAGCGGTTCACACCTCATACCATCTGTAATGATTAATTAATGATTACTTATATTATGTCGTTATGTTATATTACTCACACCTTATTTTATGCCTCACAATCTATATAATTGTAAATATACTGTGTAGCTGCTGGCGCGTTCCAAACTAAATCTCATTGTACTTACAATGTCAATAAAAACATCCATCCATCCATCTAGGCAGGCCAGTGTCGCCTCCATCCTTCCTGAAGTCAGTGATTCCTTTGTCTTTGTGCTGTTTAGTGCCAAATTGTTTGCTGAACTCCAACCTATCAGTTTCTGGACCTCATCTCTGTAAGCTGACTCATAAGAACCAAAGAGATTTACAAATGAGAGGAGGCCATTCGGCCCATCAAGCTCCTTTGAGGAGAACTTAGCTAATAGCTCAAAAATCTTATCTAGCTCTGATTTAAAAGAACCCAGGGTTTTAGCTTGTGTTACAATAACAGGAAGACTATTCCATACTCTAACTACACGCTGTGTACAGAAATGCTTCATCAAATTCGTTTTAAAATGTTCTCCAGCTAATTTCCACTTATGGCCACGAGTTCTGGTATTTAAACTAACATTGAAATAGCCATTTGGCTGAACAGCATCCAGACCTGTTAGAATCTTAAACACCTGGATTATGTCCCCCCTTAGTCTCCTTTGCTCGAGGCTAAACAGATTCAGCTCAGCTAACCTCTCCTCATTAGACATTCCTCTAAGACCAGGAATCATTCTCGTTGCCCTACGTTGCACCTTTTCCAAGGCAGCAATGTCCTTCTTAAGGTATGGTAACCAAACCCGCACACAATATTCTAGGTGGGGTCTTACCAAGGAATTATATTATCGTAGCATCACTTGCCTTGTCTTAAACTCCACACACCTAGAGATGCAATGTGCCTTCTCGCGTGGTGTTCCTGCAGAGGGAGTCTGTGAGTGCTGGAGATTGGGGGAGGGGGCAGTGTGGCTATGTCTGCTCTGTGTTCCTCCAGACGAGCAAAGAAGCTGTTTAGCTCCTTTGCTAAAAGGGCGTTGCTGTTAACAGTGACGGTGTTGTTGCCTTTGAAGTTTGTAATGTGTTGTATTCCCTGCCACACCCACTGTGGGTTGTTGTATGTGAAGTAGACCTCTATTTTCTGTTTCTCTGCCTGCCTGGCAACCTTGATGCCCCTATTCAGGTTAGCTCTGGCTGCACTCTGTGTTCTTGACTGCGCTGTCTTGTCCTGTAGTATTGTATTGTTGCTCTTGTGTTTATCTTGCACTTTCTCCCTCTGTTTGTGCTCCTTTCACTCTGTATAGTTCTATCTTGCCCGCACTTGTGTCATCTTGTGTTGTTTCTGTTTTTCTTCTTTGTGTTGCACCGTGGTCCAGGAGGAACAATGTTTCCTTTCACTGTGTACTGTGTATATTGCTGAAATAACAATAAACCCACTTGACCACCTGCCTCAATTCATCCTGAAGAGTTTTCCAATGTTGTTCAAAGGTCTGTTTGTTTCGAGTGAAGGACACGCCCCTGGACGTGCTGGATAAGGGGACCACAGATCAGTGTCCTCAGTCCTGCTTCTCCCTTCAAAGCTGAGAGGAAGATGACCCGCCTGCTGCTTCTGGTTTTGGCTTATGGAGCTCTGCTTATCTCCACAGAGGCCCAGCAAGATTACCACAGTCTCCCTGCACTCACAAGACGGCCATTAAACTCGCAGTCGAAAATGCTCATCAAGGAACCCGTCAGCACATGAATTTCTATAACATCCAGGGCCGTCCGAAGGTAACTGCTGAGAAAGTGTTTACAAAAGTGTGAAACTTTCATCATCTGCAAGCTGAACTAATGAGTATCACATTGATTTTGATGTTTTAATTTCAATGCATATGATGCTTAATGTCTCTTCACAATGAAAGTGATGGTTGTATATCTCAGCCCTGGTCAATTTTACCTTCTCACAGTTTCTCTCTGAATCTGCTGCAGTCAAGTCTGTGACAGTTTGCCATTTTTTGGGTGATTATTGTTTGTTATATTGCCTTTAAAACAGTTGTAGGCAATTTTGTATATAACGTGTTTATGTGATTTAGATCAGCAGTGAATACATTGACATTGAGATTCTCTTGAGAGCAACAAAATGTCCAAAGTCAACTGCAACAGACCATCGGGCTGACTGTATTTTCATGGACAAGAGGGTAAGTAAAGAGTCACTGTGACTGTGAGCATTGGACATATCAGTTAGCAAATTAATTTAGGTTCATGTTAACTTTTTTGATGCCCTGCGGGGGAAAGTTAGCCAACAATAAAGTAACAAATACATAGGTGGCCTCAAAGAGCCAGTTCCTTCACCTTATTCTCAAATTTTAGTAGGTTTACAGGCTTAAAGGCTGGATTACCAGGCAGAAGCAAATGCTAATCATCTGAGGGGTGACCTGTAGATTATGCTTCGAGCTATGAACCCTAGCTGGCCTTATTTAAAGACCTGTGGGCTGTACTACAAAGCGGGTTTTACATACCCAGAGTTAACTCAATCGAGCCAGGTTAACTAAAACTCATTGTTGAAATCAGCCTTAAATGGCAGTGTGGTGTTTTGTGGTGAAAGGGCAGGACTTAACTCTTGTTTTAATTAGAAAGCCAGTAATTAAACCTGGTCAGAGCAGGGTAGATGTGCAGTGTGAATTACCCTTTAAATTTACCTCTTTAAATAGTGAACTACAGGACCACTTAGCTTGATCGGAGGACAGTATTTTAATACAGAGCAGTGTTCAGTTAAACGGGATTTGTTGTTCATACTTTTAGATGAACTTGCTTTGTATAATATAGCCTTATGGTGACCCTGCTTTGGAAGCTCTTTCCTCTAAAATTGTTCTGTGTCATTAAACCCTGCACTCCAGCAGCTCTGCCTTAAATCATTAGATATATCTTTACTACACCTTCTCTCACTGTATTTATTGCCCACCACTCTTTAAATACTGTTTTTGTGTGTCTGTGTGTTTTTGCAGCCATTCATTAACTGTAGAGTTTGCAGCAGACGGTCTGGTAATGATCTTACACATCCATCAAATGACTGTGTACCAAACAAGAAAGTGGATGAAGTAAGTGTAGAGAGTCTTAGCATTATGAAAATGTAACAGGTGTGTGAATTGTGTCTAAACATGTGGTTAAACTTTGATTGTGTTTGTACATGCAAAAATTTGATCAGAGTACTGTTTATTAATGACAATGTTACTTTTAATCTGAACAACAGTGGCAGCACCAAGGAAAAGCTTGGGGGGGGGGGCTCTAGCTCCTCCTCCAATGACCATAGTACCCCCACAGCACCCCCAAAATATTGGTTTCATTTTTTCTTTAACTATCTGTAAAATCTGTATATTGTGTAAGACATTTTTGCGGTTTTTACAGCATACTTGTAGTGTATTTTTTCTTCAAAGTACACATAGAGGCTCTGTGAGCTAGACGTTAGAATTTCATATTTTATCCTATTTTATCCATGCTGTAGCTTATCGTGCTGTGTGCTTCTATACACCATCTACATAAGCTGAAAAGCTAAAGCACCCGGTCTAAATAATCTCACTCCCCTATAGCACCTGTAGCATTAAGTCACTGGCGCTGCCACTGCTGAATAAACGACTCCAATCTGACTAAACCGCTTAACTTTTCCTCCCCATGTTACATTTCAGGACAAACGACGTAATATGTGTCCTTCTGATAAACCTCTTCTCAGACCTAAAACTGCCTTGGCTTCCAAGGACACTAAAGAAGCTGAAGGAGACCGTCTGGCTGTTTCTGATGGCTGATGGTCCTGCAATGTGGACCAGAGGAGGAAACTGGGAGGGAAAATGCTTTGCTTTATATCATGCCCACCCAAAGCCCCCAGTGAGTAAGCCATAGGCGCCGATAGCATGGAAAAACTCCCAAGAAGGAAGAAACCTTGGGAGGGACCAAACTCAAAGGGGGAGCCCATCCTCCTGGGGCCGGCAAAGTGTAGGTGCAGGATCACAAAAAAACTTGACGAGAGAAACGAGAGAATTCGACTGTCCCTCACAAAAACTGTAAAGTTTTAGTGGCTAAATTGCTTTTTCTATGCCTTTTCAAACAGGAGGAGATTTGTTTGGCTATACGTAGAAATTTTCTATACAATTTAGACAGCACAGAATCATTAACCTACTTTAATGCATTTATTAATACAACCACATATTTCACACATTTTGACATCAGTCATGCAGTGAAGATACAGTCTCTTTATTTCTTGACGCCAACCCTCCCCATTAATCTGGGCTTGGGACCGACACCTAGTTGAGCTGGCTTTCTCCCTTAAGTGGCTGGGTTAGGCTAAACTATGTACATATTTATGAAGACTACTATAAATTTATAAAGACCTCCCTAAATATGTAGTCTAACAAAACGCAGTTTAAAGAAGGTAGCCTACCTGGTAAACAAAGAAATTAAAAGGCCCACAGCATATAATCGGGCTATATCCAAGCAGTTTTTAAGAACGTAACCTACATGGCGAAATTGAATTACTTTCTGGACCAACAAACGCAACCAGACATGAACATTATGCACCTTCCTAGTCTTGATGTATGTCGTCATACAGATGAGGACGTTAAGGCAGCCTTTAGGTCCGACCCATCATGCACTGCAGTTTTTTGCAAATTCCTCAGATGGAAAACCATTAAATACCTCTTCTATTACCTTATATTACCTTATATTCATGTAATAAATATACAAATATCAATTAGTTGGAAATCAGCCAGACAGACGTAATTACTACAAATGGTTTCCACTGTATTTGTGACTCTGAGTGCCGCAGGCTTGGATGCAGTGCCGCACCATTTTGTAAGTAAATTAATAAATATTAATGAGACATCACCTACCACCCTGCAAAAAAGAAATTTGCCGCTCGTCCCCCTGCACATGAACCAACATGGCTGTGTCAACCAGCGGAGCTCCGGAGCCTCTGGAGAAACACGCGGCAAAAAAGGCTCGCATACGGTCTTCCAGAGTTTGGGAATACTTCAGTCATGACACCTTTTCTGCGCCTCTACTGTAGCTGGCGTTAATGACGCTGTTTCAGCCATTTTATATTTTCTGTTTACTTATTCTGTCATGTAAGACTGAGACAAATTATCGTTTACGACTATTCTTACACACTGTAGCCTGACTTGCTGACTTAAGTAAGCTTAACTATAAGCTACCTTTGCTAGTGTTTGTGAATAACATGTTTCTCTAGTTATGAAATTATTCCATGTTTTAGCATCTGTTTCAACATTAAAGTCAAATTGGTATATTGAAATATGTAAAAACTATTGAACTATTAGCTTAAGTCTAACATAGAAAATCCTACTGAATCTCTTAAGATTTTCCTTTTTTGTTAATGCACTAATGTTTAAGAAGTGTCTTAAATTGAATTTCAGATTTGTGTGTGGGTGGGAGTGGGTGAATTGTATTAAATTCATACATTCATTCTTTTGGCTCAGACATTACTGACCTAAAACAAATTGAGGCATTGGGTAAGTGCTTAAATTAGCTACTAAATGGCAAAAAATATTCTAAATATCACATTTTCCATTCTTCGGTATAATTTTAATGAATCACCTATGCTGCCAAACATTAACGCATAGATTGTCACAACACTCTATGTTTTAGTTCTTCTTTATGTGTATAGGACGGTGTGATGGTTCTGGTGGTGGGTGTGGCCGACGCTGCTCGCGATGTTTGGCTATGCTGCAGTCCCAGGGACCAAGTTGGAACACATTTCCACCTTCAAGCTTAGGTGGAAAAACGGCACCGAGACCCAGCAGCAGGACAACTTCTTGTCCAGACAACCAGCCCTGCTTCATCATTGAAGTAAGCCCTGTGAACAGGAGCGAGATGTACTTCTGCAGTGGATGTTATAGCGGAAAGAACATCCCCATCCTCACGTCTGCCGGAGTGCCCCCTCAAGTGGGTGTGTGACTTAACTCGATGGATGAATTGGACAGAATGTACTGTTACTAGAGGTCGACCGATATGGGTTTTTCAAGTCAAGGGTCAGGCGATGGCCGATATATGCTGCTGATTTTTTTTGGCCGATAATTGGACGTTTTCCCCTCTATTTGCATGGTAAAATATCACACTAATAATAACAAACGATACACAAAATTTCTCAATTTAGCATTTATTGAATACTCAACTTGGAAACAATAACACATTTATAAACAATAAAAATAGCAGCATCAGAATCTCTGTTAGTGCACAATATAGCAGCAAACTCCTCATGTTTGACGGAAGGAAATTTGTAAACAATACAAAAAGGAATAAGCATGTTATCTTTAGTTGTAATCCCACTTCCAGTCCCTGAGTCTTACTCACCACACTCATACTTCACAGCAAACAGACAGCAGTTAATTAACCAGAAGAGAAAAATGCAAAAACACAACAGAACTTGTAAATAATAACAAACTAATAGACAATAAAAATAGCAGCATCAGAATCTCTATTAGTGCCAAATATAGCAGCAAACTCCTCATGTCTGACGGAAGGAAAATTTGTAAATACACAAAGGAATGAGCACATCTTCAGTTTTAATCCCATTTCCAGTCCCTGAGTCTTCCTCATCCCACAAGCAGGCAAGGCATGTCACCCCGGTTGTGTGACACTTATTTTATATAATAAAATAAGTGCCCCCTGCGGCCCCAGAGCCCGAGCAGCCGTCTCCGCTGCCTGCAGCTACCGCGCCCACGTCCGAGGCGCTTTCCCTGCCTGCAGCTCCCGGGCAGGCGCCCCCTCTGCAGCCTGCAGCTCCAGTCCCTGGCCCCACTCCAGTCCCTTCTCCCCCTGTGACTCTGGTACCCTCACCCCGACGAGCCCGACCCCGGCCGCAGGTCCTTATGTCTGTGTCCCATAAGGGGAGAGGACACAGACGCACGGCTGGGGTCCCACCCGCCCAGCCCCCTGGCTCGCCCTCCCTCGCCGGCGCTAGGGCTTGGTCGGCACCTGCGGGTCCTGGCCCTCCGGGTCGGCTGTCGTCTGCGGGTCCCCCTCCGCGGCCTCGTCGCCCTGCCTCGGTCCCTCCTCCGGCGTCTTATCGGTTGCCTGCGGGCCCCCCGACGGCGGCTCCTCATTCGCCTGCTGGTCCTCCCGCTCTGGCGTGTCGGAGGACGTCGCCGTCTGCTGCGGCTCCCCCTCTCTCCTTGCCCTCGCCAGGGTCCCTTCCAGCTCCTTCGTCCCCTTCCCTGGTCTCCCCTCCGACTCCCTCCTTCGTCCCTGCGTCTGTCCCTCACCCCGTCTCCTCGGCCCCTCCGGCTCCGGCCTCCCGGCCGCCTGCAGCCCTTCCGGCTGCCTCCCGTCGCCCGCTGGGTCTCCCTCGGGCTCCTCTTGGTTCCCCCTCCTTCTCTCCCTGGCCTCCCGTCTTTGTCCCTCCTGCCTCTGCTCCCCCTCGCTTTGTTCCTCCTGTCTCTGTCCCTCCTCTCTTTGTCCCTCGTCCCTCTGGCTTCTGCTCCTCTTTCCCCGATGTTCCCTTCGTTCACTCCCGGTCCTTTTGTCCTGCCTGTTCCCTCCGTGTCCCCCTTTCTGATCTGTTTCTCTGCCTTTCCTGTCTTATGTCAAGTCTTGTCCTGGCTCCTTCCCCTGTGCCAGTTCTGTCTGTCCGTTCTGTTCCCTGTCCCTCATTAATGAGGTTTTATATAGATATACATATATGCCCGGCTTGTCCGCTCCTCGTGTGTGCCACGCCCCCTGATTACCCACGTGTGCTTCCCTGATCGTCTCCTGCTTTGCCCGATTACTTTGATTAGTCATGACCTATTTTAAGTCCTGGTCTTACCTGTTTGCCCTGTCCGTCATTGTAGTTTGTCAATGCCTGCGTTCCGTCCTGCTCTACCCGCTCCGTTTCCCCGATTAAAGACCCGTTTTCACAAACACAAAAAAAACTATATGTATACATATACATACACTGAACAAAAATATAAACGCAACACTTTTGTTTTTGCTCCCATTTTTCATGAGATGGACTTAAAGATCTACAATTCATTCCAGATACACAATATTACCATTTCTCTCAAACATTTCTCACAAATCAGTCTAAATGTGTGATAGTGAGCACTTCTGCTTTGCTGAGATAATCCATCCCACCTCACAGGTGTGCCACATCAAGATGCTGATCTGACATCATGGGTAGTGCACAGGTGTACCTTATACTGCCCACAATAAAAGGCCACCCTGGAATGTGCAGTTTTGTCTCACAGCAAAATGCCACAGATGCCACAAGCATTGAGGGAGCGTGCAATTGGCATGCTGACAGCAGGAATGTCAACCAGATCTGTTGCTCGTGCATTGAATGTTCATTTCTCAACCATAAGCCGTCTCCAAAGGCGTTTCAGAGAATATGGCAGTACATCCAACCGGCCTCACAACCGCAGACCACGTGTAACCACACCAGCCCAGGACCTCCACATCCAGCAGGTTCACCTCCAAGATCGTCTGAGACCAGCCACTCAGACAGATGATGCACGGCCCCATGTTGCAAGGATCTGTACACAGTTCTTGGAAGCTGAAAATGTCCCAGTTCTTGCATGGCCAGCATACTCACCGGACATGTCACCCGTTGAGCATGTTTGGGATGTGCTTGACCGGCGTATACGACAGCGTGTACCAGTTCCCACTAATATCCAACAACTTCGCACAGCCATTGAAGAGGAGTGGACCAACATTCCACAGGCCACAATTGACAATCTGATAAACTCTATGCGAAGAAGATGTGTTGCATTGCATGAGGCAAATGGTGGTCACACCAGATACTGACCGGTTCTGAGTCCCCAGACCCCCAATAAAGCAAAAAACTGCACATTCCAGGGTGGCCTTTTATTGTGGGCAGTATAAGGTACACCTGTGCACTACCCATGATGTCAGATCAGCATCTTGATGTGGCACACCTGTGAGGTGGGATGGATTATCTCAGCAAAGCAGAAGTGCTCACTATCACACATTTAGACTGATTTGTGAGAAATGTTTGAGAGAAATGGTAATATTGTGTATCTGGAATGAATTGTAGGTCTTTAAGTCCATCTCATGAAAAATGGGAGCAGAAACAAGAGTGTTGCGTTTATATTTTTGTTCAGTATAGAATAAGCCCAGATTTATGTTTATTCAGTGGAGATAAGTACAACCTCTAAAGATAGGCCTACACCCGTTTTGGCAGTGTCTCCGGATCCCATGACAAATAATGCCTTCAGTACATCCTCCTCAACCCACACTGAAAGCAGAAGTGCTATGGGCTTTGCAAACGGTTTGCCGACATCACTCCTATACGTCCAATGATGACATTCACACCGTCTCCAGGGTGATGTTCCCTGACTCGCAGGGTCACTTGTGGTAAAGATAAAACCACTTTTCTTGCGCGATTTGGACTCGCTCCATATATTAAAAGGGAGCTTCGTTGTCATGTTTGACGTAAGTATGAACAGGACCATCAAAAGAAAACAACTGGATGTGCATGTCAGGTATTGGGTGAATTATGAGAATGGCTCTCGAGTGCAGTCCTGGTTCTGGGATCACAGTACATGAGCCACTCCACCGCTGAAGACTTACTGGAGAAGTTTAAGGTAAGCCATTCAATAACATTTAAACTCATTAACGAACCCATGATTTTTAAATATCCATGGTTTATCTTTACATGTGTTTAAATGGGAGAACCATATTTATTGGTAAGCATATTTTAAAGATTTTATTGCTGCTTCATGGCTTTTGCTGCAAAAAAAATAGTTCATTGAGGAAATAGAATGTTTAAGTGTTGTGTAGCAACATGTACAGCTGTTGTACAGGCAAAAACTCTGGCTCAGTCCAAAGGAGGTGGATATAGGAATGGCTGTCATCAAGGTGGGACTTCTGTGAATTCACTGGTATCTTTACATACAAATGTATCAAACAATTGTGAAGTAAAAAATATGTGAATAACATGGAGTTTGAGCTGGTTTGATATGTACAGCTGAGGTAGTGTTAACCTTGGGCTGAGTGTGCAGAAAGATTCTGGAAATTTGACAAACCATCTTTTTGTCAGAGACAGTCAGGAGCCAAAGGCAGTGGAAGTGACCTTGGTGTCCTTCAGATTAAAAAAAATTGCCAGATTGTGCTCTCAAAAATGTGCAAAAAGGCCTTGGATAAATGCCCTCTGAAGTACTCGATTGTACATGAGATGACGTGCTTGGACCCAAACAAAATGCACACCAGCCAGATAACTGCCAGCAGAAAAGGAGAAATCTCATGCAGAAGTTTGCGCAGGAGAATCGGTTGGCAGGCAGGATATCTGCTGGTAAATCATAGGATAAGAATAGGATAGTTCAGAATATTATTTTTAAATTATGCTTTTCTTTTTTCACATCTAACTGAATCAGGGACGGATTACAAACCGGGTTAGCGGGGCCGCTGCCCAGGGGCCCTTGGGGTGCAGGGGGCCCGTGGGCCCCAAGCCCAAAACAATTTGCAACGCTTATCAGCAATGTATTTTCGTTTGTCTATTTTAGAGGGCCTACATTCTTTGATCCTCTGCCTACAAGGTCCCCTGACCCTATAGGGAGGGTGTTTGGCTGCCAAGGGCCCTTGACTTGTGGTGGTTGTGGTGGTGGTGCAGGTGGTGGTGGTGGGGGGGGGCCTCGCGAACGTTTTACCCAGGGGCCCACACAACCCATAATCCGTCCCTGAACTGAATAGTGTTAACACGTAGATTTTAGCAGTATTTAGAAGACCGACTCTTGGTGTTTGAAAAGAAGCATCAGCCCAGTTATATTTTCTTTGATGAGCCTAGAGATATCTCAAGATTAAATTAAAATGATTGCACATTTATGGTATCATAGGAAAATTGGGTTATAAATCACTTTCCTATTCTACATGTGATTCTGTGTATTGACATTGTTGATCTGCATCTAATCTACTGTAATTAATGTAATTACAGGTGATGCAATATCCCAGCAGTCTGATAATCACCTGCACAATGAGGCAAAAGGCTTGGATTTTATATCCTTCATTCCTTCAGCACCATCCAAAGTTGATGTCTTTTTACATCAAAAAGTTAGTGGGCCTTATCCTGACCTCTGGATGTTCTGCAAGAACTTGCTGCTGCTGTCCTATGGGCAAGCCGAAGTGGAACGAATAGAGGTGGAGACCTGCAACTTATCAGAGGAAACAGTTGTTGCACAGAGGCTTATATGCGACCATGTCAGAGTGTGTGGGGGAGCAACCAAAGCGCCTCTGACCAAAGGTGAAAGATGAGCGAAAAGCAAAAAAGAAAACTTGAGGAACTCAAGAGGAAGAGAGTCTCACTGGAAAGTGTATGTGAGAGTTTACAAAAGGATGCTGAGCACATGGCAGAGGAAGCAGAGAGTGCTGCTGGAACCAAAAGGGCAACATTACTTACCAAGTCCAATACTCTGAGCCGACGAGCGAAGGAGGAGAAAGAGCAGTTGGTGGTCTTAAATGCAGATACTGAAGAATAGGCTACTGAACTGTGACTCCTAACACATCAAGAGTGAATCGGTGGAAACAAAAATATTTAGGTTCTTTGCATTTTTGGAGTATTTTACTTTCTGTGCCTGTTTGTACATTGTTCACAGCCATAATACTTTATAATTACAAGGTAGTTTTATGTTAGAGCTCTTGCTCCAATAAATATGTGCCTTGTAATTAACTAAATTCTAGGCTATTCAGTTTTTTTTGCCCTCGTGATGGTCGTGGGTTGTGAAAAAAGCCTTCTTCTTAGGGGTACCGCTGGGGCCAGCCGGGCGTATGTCGTGGCTTCAGTGAGTACTTATGTTTGTCATGCTGCCTGTGTACTTTATAGCGGCACAACATATTTCTGCAAATTGCATGCGTCAAATTGTCTGTCTCTCTTAAAAAATATGAAGTGTCACCAAAATTTTAAACGGGGAATCAATCTCAATGAAAAATATTCGTCAAGTAACGTTTCTAAAATAATATAGACATACTAATAATTATATATTAATAAATCGGATGAACGATGCATCCCAAATTGTATCCGCTGCGCACTTCTTAATCAGGGCAATCGCATCGTGGAGGTTTCTGCAGACGCCCAAAAAGACTTACTTAAGAAAACTGTTGCATGATAATTTGTACCATTTTCAAGGGTGGGGGGCGTGCAGTAGATGCCCCCTTTATTTTTGTGCTTCTGCCGTTCAAACCGAGCAGCACTGAGTTTGTCATGGCACCTGACGCCAAATCTACTGCTTAGCTGCTACAGACAGAACTATCTTCAAATCACCACTAGGGGGTGTCAATGCTGCAGCTTCGTTCTATGGTTGATCTTTTTCAAAGACAGTTTTTTTTCTCTCTCTCCACATAATCAACTTAACTGATTAGCGTGCTTTCATAGTAATGGTTTTTAATCCGTGTTAATCTTCTGAACAATGACTAGTAAAGGTTCTATGAGGTTGTCCTACTTACTATGGATTTTAAGTTTTTTATCAAGGTGTTAAAACGTACCACAGTTGCCAGTCCTGTGTTTTATGTCTAGCAATTTGTACAGTTTCTTCAGTATAAACACATGCCATGATCTGTGAGAATCTCCTCCAGAACTCTGCATTTCCTCAAGATCTTTTTGTAATATTGCATCATGGCACTGCTCAGAACAACACAGATGGTGCATAACAACACAAGGGAGTACAAGACAACATGGTGCAGAAACAGTGCGATACAAAGCAGGACAAAACTGGATGATACGTGGTCAGTGGTGGATAAAGTGCAGTAACAGCTGTACAGTGCAGCTGCCGTGGAAATGACTGTTACAGGGGATGCAAAAGCTGCAGGTTTGAATTGTTTGGCGAATGAAGCTGTTCATGAATCTGCTAGTCAGTGTTTGTGGATGGTGGTCAGAGTCCTGGATTATAGACTGAACCTTGTTACTGTGGCAGTTAAAGTACAGCTGGTCAATGGAGGGCAGTTCAGTGCGAATGATGTTCTTAACAGACTTCGCAATGTACTGCCTTCCTGTCATGTGGCTCCACCATACCATAGTACTACTGTAAGAACTAGGGATGTAACGATACATTCAACTCACCATTTGATACGATTCACGATTCTGAGTTCACGATACAATTTTCTCATTTTTTGCAGAATGAGCTGCAGACAAATATATTCAAAAATATTCTTATATTTATCTTTCTGAACTGTTGACACTGTTGTGAACAGTGCAACTGAATTTGAATAAAATACTGTTGAAAAAAATCCCAAATCAAAATAAGTAAATAAAAAAAAATAAATCAAATAAATAAGCTAAGGTTTGCATGTGCAGCTTTTTAGCGTGCTTTGCCCTTTTAATAATCTTCACTCAGCTCACGGTGGTGCCAGTGGACCTGTTTGTGTATGTTATCAGTCTATTACAATGTTTGCATGCAGTTTATGTCTTGTCTGTGCTTTTCTCGCTGTTTCCTCCTCGTTTGTGATT